>NW_010528201.1:25401-36105 GCF_000687285.1 Phaethon lepturus
GTGTAGGCAGAAGCACAGTGAAGTGACTCTGATTTTTCTCGTCAGATTAATCCTAGAAAGCCCTGGTTCCATCTCCAGACTTGCCACTGAAGAACTTGGTAAGGTTCAATTCCTTCCCCTTTCAATATTTATACTTTGGGAAACTATGACTTGGCAGAGGCTTGGGAAAAGACCAGCCAGAAGAACATATACCCCATGTACTGGGTTTGCATGGCAAGGTTTTAGAAGTGGGGGGCTGCAGGGGTGGCTTCTGTGAGAAGCTGCTGGAAGCTTCCCCTATGTCAGACACAGCCAATAACAGCCGGCTTCAAGAACCTGTCACTGGCCAAGGCCGAGCCCATCAGCAATGGCGGTAGCACCTCTGGGATAACATATCGAAGAAGGGGGAAATAAAACTATGCAACAGCAGCTGGAGAAGAGATGAGTGAGAATATGTGAGAGAAACAGCTCTGCAGATGCCAAGGTCAGTGAAGAAAGAGGGGGGAAGAGGTGCTCCAGGTGCCAGAGCAGAGATTCCCCTGCAGCCTGTGGTGAAGATCATGGTGAGGCCGGCTGTGCCCCTGCAACCCATGGAGGACCCCACGCCAGAGCAGGTGGATGCCCAAAGGAGGCCATGACCCTGTGGGAAGCCCACACTGGAGCAAGCTCCTGGCAGGACCTGTGGCCCTGTGGGGGACATATGCCGGAGCCTCCTATTCCTGAAGGATGGCACCCCGTAGGAGGGACCCTGGGCTGGAGCAGGGGAAGAGTGTGAGGAGTCCTCCCCCTGAGGAGGAAGGAGTGGCAGAGTCAACGTGTGATGAACTGACGACAACCCCCATTCCCCATCCCCCGGTGCTGCTCCTCTAGCCCAAGAAGGCAGAAAATTCAGGAATGAAATTGAGCCTGGGAAGAAGGGAGGGGTGTAGAGGGAAGATGTCTTAAGATTTGGGTTTTATTTTCTCATTACCCTAATCTGATTTGATTGGTAATAAATTAACCTAATTTCCCCAAGTCGAGTCTGTTTTGCCTGTGACAGTAATTGGTGAATGATCTCTCCCTGTCCTTATCTCGACCCATGAGCCTTTCGTTACATTTTCTCTCCCCTGTCCAGCTGAGGAAGGGAGCGATAAAGCAGCTTTGGTGGGCACCCGATGTCCAACCAGGGTCAACTCACCACACCCCACTAGCAGAATGAGATAAAAACCAGTCAATATACCAGCAGATGCGCCCAAACATTTTTTATATGGAGCTTCCCAAAGAAGTATGTATCAAGTTTCTGAAGGAAACTTAAAGTGTTTTAAACCTTTTCTTTGAACGTACAGCATTTTTTTTCTATTTTCTGTGTGAAAACAGTAGCAAGTAATAGAATGAAATACTAATAAAGAAAACTTGAGTTGTACCTCAGGTTTGTGTCTGTAATTCAAGGAGTTAAAAGATTTGTTTTTGTGTGTGTGAAGTCATGTATCAGACACTTTGACATACCATTTGGACACTTTTCTACATCTCACTGTTTCGGAGTTAACAGGCAGATTTTTACATATCTTTCCCCTTAGCTTCTGTTTCTATACCTGTTAATTGAGTAAATAGTAAGATTTTTTCATTTCTTCTTCAGCTTACTAAGCTACTTCATGGATAACTGTACTTCAAAGGCCACATGGTATACCCAGCCATGCCATCTAAATGCAGAGCCAGAGTAAATGCTGTAATTCCTAATTTCCCCTGATCTTAAATCCACGGTTTTATGAATTAACATAAACATCCATTTTTTGACCAGTCTGGTAAAATTACCTATGTATCCATAGAGATTTTTTTTTCCTTTCAGAGGCATCAAAGAGTGGTTCCTTTAGAAGTGGTAAGTGCTTGATATCGTGGCTTAATGCAGTACTGTATTGTTTTGTTTGGCCTCAGAGAGCTGTTGGTCTGATCCTTCGTACAGTAGAAAATACTGTGATCTGACATCTGAGAGTTTGGCTGCACCAGGGAAAGGAGCGGGGGGTTATGCCTTCATCTTTCCCTGCTAATGCCTGCTGTGTGCTCTTATCTCATTTGGTAGATTAGAAAGAATTTAAAAAGAGGTAAATACCAAATCTTCATCTTTTTTTTTTTCCTTTTTTTTTTTTTTTAATTTCTTCTTTTTCCCCCCTTGGGCAACAGCTACGTAGCAGCTTCCAGTTGCTGAAACAAGTTGATAATATGGTAGGAAATGCTCATTATTCTTCTCTGTGAATTGATCTCAGAAATAGTTTAGAGAACTTGCAGACAATGTTTCAGATAATATTGGGGGTGGGGGAAGATATGACTGATTTTGAATCACACTTGCATCAAGAATATTCTGCTCAGGGTTAAACTTCAATATGTTCCCAAGCCTGAACTGTCAGTGTTCCTATTTGAAATGTTCCCCAATTAAATAATTAGGTGTAACTTAATAAATGTTTGAACACCATTTTCTCCCCTTTTCTTTCAGTCCAACTGTCTTGTAGTTTATGTCACTATGGCCTACTTTTCAGCAAGAAAATGTCTTAATATTGAGTGTATCAAATCTAATCCTACGGTTTATTGTGGGCAGCCCCAGTTGTCCTGTTCTAAAGCTTTCCCTCCCTTTCTGGTGAAAAGCACTTGTACCATGGCCCTGCTGGTGGCCTGAATCACCTCAATTTGTTCTAGCAATCAGAGGCAGCTGCTCCATGTGAAAGGAGTGTGGACCACTGAACAGAGCATTAGGACTGACCTCGGGCTGAATGCAAAAGGCTCAGCCTTTTCTGTGAGGCCAGTCGAGCATGTGCAAACAGATTTGCTGAAGTACAAAATGGTCCAGTGATTTAAAGCAAGTTTTCTTCTCTCTTTCTCTCTTTTTCCCTTGCAGAAATGAAACAGGATAGAGGATAGCCTGGGTACAATCTTAGCAACATCTGTTGCCTTTCATGAGGGTCTTGGCCAAGGACAATATCTATTCAAAGAGGTACTGACATTTTATTGAAAGAGAAAAAAGCCTTAAATAGAGAAGCGGTTGGACATGTTTCCCAACACACACAGTTGGGTCTTTTTATGGGTCAGAATGCTTTTGGAGAAACACTTTTTTCTCTCTTTCTTTCCCTTTCCTGGTGAAAGTGTCAGAAAACAAATCTTCACCAAATTACCGAGCTCGGTGGGCTTACAACACTGAAGAACAGTTAAATTTTCCCTTGTTTGCTTTTATTTTCTGAACCAAAGGGTGTTTGACAACCAAAATCTTAACCTCACTTAATAAGAAGTGTGAAGGAATTTATGCTTAAGATTTTTTCACATCTGTTACTTTCTAATTTCCACATTAATTTATCTTCTAAAACAAGTAGTAACAGCAGTGCAGCAACTGCAGCATTTTAGCACTGTTGCGATGACTGATATTGTATGAAGATATATTTTGTAAAGTTATTTGTTATGTTTGTTTTCCTGTGTGTTCTCCCCCCCGCCATAAACATTAATTTCATCCAGCACTTAGGAAGAGGCAGTTACCTGTTTCTCTCTCGCTTTTTTCCTCACACAGCTTTTCACAGGCAATTTTGCTCTGTCCAACCATGACATGCCTTCATAAAAGTGACAGATGAAGCAGCTGAGTAACTGGTGGGTATATTATCCTCCTGCAGGCATCTGCTGCTCAAAAGGCACCTATTCTTTTGTTGGCCTTGGGGCGGAGGATGTATATTGCATCTCATATGTGAAGCCATTCTTATCAGCCTTCCACTGTTTTGAAGGTAATCATGGCAAATTAAATAAAAGCTACTCAAAAGAAGTCTAGTGAGTTACTCAGTCACATAGATTAACACTAAAGCTTGTAAGTACAAATTTTTAGCCAAAGATGACAGTGTTAGAGTCCTCGAGAAGAAATCTTGCAGTGCCTCCAATTTTACTGAATGCTGGTTGATCAGACCATGGTCATTAAGTTCAAAGCAATATGCATATGTACGGATGAACACAAGCTCCATGACAGTAGATGACTTAAAGTAGCTGACTTACGTGTGTATTGTATCCATGTGTTTCATAAAGTATTATTTATCTGTATGGTGGTACTTCACACCGAGATCTGTCTGTGTCGCATGATTGGCCTAAAAAAACCTTGTCTCAGAAAGTTCACAGAAGAAATACATATGACAAGCTTCAGTGACTCAAAGAAAAACAAAAAAAAAGTACTTTTGTCAAAAAAAACAAAGCATGTAGGACTAGTAACACTAAGGTTGGTGTTGTTGAGTGATTAGACACAGCATCCTAGTGACCAAAGCCTGATGTCTCCAAAGGCCAGACTGGAGGAAATACACTAAAAGAGTGAAGGGGATTGAATGGCTCGTACTTCTGACGCTAGGTCACTATGACATTAACCTGTTAAGTGTGGGAGGAAGCAGATTTCAGAGAACTGCTATTTTCTTTCACCTGCCCTTAGCCCTGTTTTTTTTCCCCTTACACAGACCGACATGGGTAGAAGTAGGAGGAAACAGGAACTGATCAGCCGGCGTCTTTATTCTTGCAGCACAACCATTGGCATAATGCCTTGAGACCTGCATCTTCATAGCAATGGGCAAAGATTTCCATCACCTTCTGTGGGAGTGGGACAAATTGCTGTGCTCTATACTATGAGCTAATTTTCTAACCAACAATGACTTAGGTCTTTCATAAAACTTATTCTTCTCTCAGTTAATCAAAAAATGTTTTCCCACTGATTTTAATGAATGCAGAATCTATCCCAAGAACAGGTAGAAGCTGGATGGGATTAGGGGATTTATAATGTTTTTAACATTTTAAGTATAAAAGTAATGTCTGAGTTGTCATTCCTGAGGAAGAAAAAATTGATGGATACATTAGCTGGGTGGAAAATTGACAGAACGAATTGTGCCTCCTTCGGCACTCACACCAAGTAATTGTGAGAGTGGGCAGTTCAAGATGATGAAGATAGTCACATTTTTTCTCTAGCTCACTTAAAAGATATTTCCATCTGCTTCCTATACAACTGTTCACATGCCGGTTTAGCATTATTTCTCCATAAATATTCAGGTATAGGAGTTTAGCATTTAGGTTAACATTCAGCCATGAAAAATGTGATTGCCTGAAGGTGAAAAAGGGTCACCACAATGCTCTTTGCTTGTAGTGTTTCTTGTGCTCAGATGGTACATTTTGTACATGTTTAGTATTGGGGGTTGGGTTCGGTTTTTTGGGCTTGTTTTTGTCTTTGGTTTTGGAGGGTTTTTTTGAAAGAGAGAGAGCTTGTCCAGTTATTGTTGTGGTCAGAGGAAATACATATAAATAAATAAAAATTGCCTACTTAGCTAATGTGTTCACACAGGAAAGTTTATGAGCATCTTGAATACCAGTCATGATGTAGCAGTAGATATAATTTGGGCCAAATATTCAGAAAAGTTTTCTAAAATTGCAGCTGTAATCTCTGGTTTTGTTCATGTAAGTATTCAAGCTTGTATTGACAAGCTACATTGGAAGACTGAAATCTGGTTTGGGTTTAGAGATCAGTGGAGGAGTTATCCACACTAATTTTGTATAGTTGATGCAGAGTGTAGACTCTGACCTGAAGTGATACATCTTGCTGTGTATGGGTATTTACTAGCTTCTTTGTGTATATATTGACATCTTTCACAAGTAACTTAGCAGCAGGTTTTCAGATCACTGCTGCACAGTAGCAGCCCCCTGAAGTACAGAAAAATCCCTGAAGCCAATTGGACTTCCGATGTATAACTTTTCATAGGATCAGACAAATGTTTTCAGTCTATATTGCAATTCCTCTGAAAAATTCACTTTACTTGTGCCACTGTGTGAATGCCCTGCAGAATTGAGCTTAATATCAAGCAGAAGCTTATCTAACCCATTTTTTTTCTGCATACATCAGAAAAGAGAGGAGTGCTGATTATAAAAATGGTGATGTTTCTTCTCTACCAGCAGGATCTTGCTGGCATTAGGCATTAATCTGAGACCCATGTGTTTGTGGATTTATTTATTTACAATTTGAAATACTGCGTTCATCAAGAGATACTCATAAATGTAGCTATTTGAGGTCTGTTACAGAGCTACTGTTTAACTTAGTACCATTGCAATGTTAGTGCATGTCCAAGGAAAAACAAGTACTTGGAACTTTGTTTGCGCTTCTCAGAAACTGGATTTTCTTCTGCTCCTGCCCTGACTGTGTCTTTCCTAGCATTTTTGTTTGAATGATCAGAAAAAATGGCTCTTTTAAGCATTCTTTTCCTCTTTTAATTGTCTTAGAATATCTACCTTCCTAGTTCTTTTCTTTTTAATTCTAATGTTTTAAAAATAATTTTAATGCTTTTATTCTCAGCACTTTTCTTTGGCTGTTGATGATTTTTTTTCTTTTTTTTTTTTCCTTCCTCTATTTGTAATCCATACTGCTTGCAGAGTGCTCAGTGCACAACACTGCCAGCTTTGTCTTGCTGTATTCTATCTCAGTGATGGCCAGCTTGGTACATCCACTTATAATATGATGAATAGCATCTGGAGCCTGGCCACATAGCCTACATTCTGGTCTTAGGGCTTTTTTAAACCATCTATCCTTGCTTGTACAAACAGCCCATTCCTGTGTGGCCATAATGAAATTCTCCATTTCTCTTTTCAGTCTTCTGACAGCCTACCTGCCACTTGCCACTGTCCTTGTGATATTTTCAAAATTCTTTCCATGCAGTTGTTTTTCAATTGATTTCTCCTTGTGCTGTTCTTACTGCTGTGTGGCTAATCAATGGCAGAATCTTTCTCCTTTAATTTTGCAGCCTTATGACTAAATGAGCTTGTTTTCTATCTACAGTTTCTTAACTTTACAGGTTCCTTTCCTACAACTTCCTCTGTTGTCTTTTTCTGTTCTTCCTGACAACATAAACTCTGGTTTTATAAGCATTCACATTTGTTACCTTAGGCAACAGTAACTTCATATTACATTTACAATTACATTGCCTTAGATTAACTAGATTTACTTCTGAAGAAGAATACCATTCTTGCAAATGTATCAGTTATCCAGATTTGCCAGTATATACAGGTCAAATATGTCATCAAAGGACTATGGAAACTCAAAAGAAATACAGAGGAACCACAGAGTAACAGGTAGAGCCATGATGGTGATGCTGAATTGATAAGGTAACACTTCCTAAGTGGAATGGGTGCTGTGGATACATAAAGAGACCTCATAAATTCACCAACTGAATTGCCACTATTGATATTTGCTACAATTTAGTTTATATTATTATGTCTTTTGGGGTGCCAAATCTTTAGAGGATATTTTATAAAATATCTTCTAAAGAGCAGGTTGCTAAATTTTTGGGGGCTATTAGGAAGGTCCCCATAATTACTGTGGCTCCACACGAGGTGGGAAAAACTCCTGGAATATAGACAACAATGTAATTGCCTCCAAAAATCAGTTTAAATGGGGAATTAAGCCATAACCAGGAGGACACAGAAAGGCAGAGACATTCCTATATTGAGTATCTTGTTAAAGGCAGTGAGTGTCTTAAATTTCTGTAGGCCTTTTGTTTTTCCTTCTGCTGTTTGTAGAAATGAAAACAAAAGAAGACTGAAGACAAGCAATGCTGGGTTCCAGGTTTGAATCAGTGCTAGTTCAACCACAGCAATAGACAGTGACTTCCTATGTGATACAGAAGGTCAGAAATGCAATCTGAATTACAGCCATCTGTAAATAATATCTCTGTATAGCAGAAGTTCTTACCTAAGAGCCATTTATAGAGGCATTAGGACTTGTACAGAGGAACCATGTGCTCATGGTGATAAGAAGTGTTTTCCTTTAAAAAAGATCTTAATCTGCTAGCTCTTATACTTGCCTCATGAAAGCCTACTATCCATATAAATTTTCAGGAAAAGTAAGGAAAAGTTTGCATGTTGCATCTCAGCGTAATATATTCTCATATTGAAGGAACTCTGCAAGATGTTGCTGAGTGTATATTAGAAGTTGCTTCTGCCTACACAGTCAATGAGTTACTAGCTTCCAGGGTAGCAGTTATGAGACATTGTTTTTTTCAGACTGTGTATTATGAGTGTACAGGTAGAAATGTTAATGTTGAGAGACTGTCAGTGGCTCAGGGGACTGAGGACAACTGTAAAACTTTTCTGTTTTCTGCCTCAGGTCAAAACCCTCCCTAAGTATTGACCACCAAAGCACTCATTCTCTACAAGTGTTTGAGAGCATGTTTCAGAGTAGGTTTTATGGTCCTAAATATGCCTATAGATCCACTCACACAGAACAGCAACAGAACTCATGCCATGAAGACGCATCCTTAACACTTTCGGAAATTAAAAGATGGGAAAGGTGCCAGTACCAATGCACCCTTCAGTGCCTGCAGTCAGTCTTTACAGGACCTTCTTAAGATACAGTCTAGCATGGTCCAGTGTTTGTTTTTACAAACCGTAGAATTTCCTCCTGAAACAGTACACCCATACGTCTCAAGCTGCACAACAAAACATATTAGAAAGAAATACAACAGCACGGTAAGTATGGATTACAGCCAAAATGATCCAGTCAATGTATTGGAATTGACTGACTCATTGGCAAAAACCCACCACCAAGACATTCAAGAACAAATTGTATTAAAAAAATATACATTTGCTTATGTTACTAAAAATGGTAGATTGCCAAAAATTACTAAGAATAATTGCTTCTTTATTTTTCATTCTGCCTGTGCAATAAAATTAAATTGGTCTGCTTAGTCACACTTTTTGCTTGGAGTCACAGGGCTGTTTTGCTCCCATGAAAGTCAAAGTGTTTAATACATTTTATTTTGATATGACAGCATAAGCATTTAGAAAAATAATCAGACAAAAATATCTATTCTATTCCCAACACAGTAAAAATAAGTTCAAATGTTTTCACAGACATACAATTTAATGAAAGTTTTTGTTTGAGAGAATATAGATTTTTGGAACATAAAGCACATCCTTGAGAGAGGTCTGTTAAGTTAGTAAGAACAACATGAAATACTCTGTGAAGGTCTACACATGAAAGCTTTTTAATTGGGTGATAATTGGCTATTCCAGTTCTCCATTACTAATACCTGGATCTGAAACAAAATTAATGAGAAAGTATCCTTCTGTTATAAAGATTTTAAGTGATTGTAAAACTATTTAGTCCCAATTTTGGACCTGAAGAGCAAAGAAGAAGTTTGAAGATGTTAGGTAAAGTTTATGAAGCTTATGATCCTTTGTAGATTCTTTTTTTTGTGTCATCCTATTCCCCAACAATGATGATTATTTTTCTCTCTTTTTAAACTCTTTTATTTTCACCAGTGAAGTCATAGCTACTGAATTAAGCAGCAAAAGACAAGATTTCCAAGCACTGGTTACATCTCAGAATGAATTTGAAAGAAGAAAAGCAGAGGTGTTTTTCATATTTAGTGATGTAAAAAAGATAATCTGTCCTTGAACCTTGTCCTCTAAGGATCAGTGCAAAGAGCCTTATTTTGATTAACTTGTGAAAGATGAATTAGGGATTGGGGGAAGGAGGACAAAGGAAAGAAGAATCCTTAATTACAGTCTTAAACAACTGTGTGCAATCATGTTTCAGGATTTTCTTGCCTGAATACATGTTATTACATTGCAACCATGCACTCAGATGCTCCATAACTTGGAGAATGAAGATTGCTTCTAGTTGCCCTCTTTAAAGCAATTCTTCAGTTCACAAATGCCATGATGCTGAATTGCCTCTCTCTGATTAGAAGAGTGACATTGGAACATGTCTGAAAATGAAGCTAAAAGACAAGGTACACACAGCAGTTACATATTACATTTATTATAATACTCATGCATGTTTGCACTTGTGTATTCAAAGGCTACAAATAAATCCAGAAATTAAAATTACATGTAAAAGAAATACTTTGTGATCTAAACCTTTTTTTTTTGAGGAGTTTATTCTCATATTACTTTATTATTGTTGATACCATACTTCATAGTATAATGTATAACAGGAATAAAAAATAATTGTAAATGCACATTATCTGTTTGTTCATAGTATGTTGAGAATATTTTGCTGGTAAAGCTAGAAATCAAGATGCTTTGGCCAAGATTCACTTCTTAACAGTTGCCCTTGGTATGATCCATTGTTCTAAAAACAGTAGGTGTTAAAAATATTTTTGTCCGTGGAAAATGTCAGATCAGCAGCTCCGCCAACACTTGGAACCTCTGCTGCCTTTTTTTTTTTTTTTTCAGGAGGCGTCCTGACTCCTGGGTGATCACGTTCCTGCTGTAGACCCGGTTCATTCTGCAGACCCAAAAGCCGTCAGCAGTGCTGAAATGAGGCAGAAAGTTTGTGCTGCCGCTTTCCCAGCCGGACCAAGCCCAAACAAAGCAGATATTCATTTCCTAGAGAGGCTTCCCCGGGCGGCTCCGGGACTGCGGGGCCGTGCGTGGGTGCTGCCAGGCACCAGCCCCGGCGCGACACTGCGCCTTCTCCTCCCACCGGTGCGCAGAGCTCCAGCACGGACACAGTCGCCTCTCTCCACTCTTTATTCTATGAGAGCACCTGGCTTCTTTATTTATTCCATGGTTTGGTGTAGGGTTTTTTTTAATCCTCTCCTCCCCGCTCACCGCCCGCCCTCCCCGGTTTAAACAGGGGCCGGGTAGGAGGGACAGCAGCACCGGCGAGGCAGAGGGCAGCAGGGGTGCGGGGTTTTAGGTCCCTTGAGCAGGTGGGCGGCAGGTCCGTCCCTTACCCCGGGAGAGCCGCACCGTGGCCCC
>NW_010528202.1:0-9453 GCF_000687285.1 Phaethon lepturus
AGTGATTCTGTGATTCTGTGATTCTGAGAAGTGGAGCCAACCTATGGTGGGACCTAAGCACTGTCTGTATGTGAGCTGGGTATTCATCAAGTCACCTCAAAAGCTATTTGGAAAGGTGGCTCAGGAACCAATAAGTCTGAAAACCATTGAAATCTGAGCCAAGAATATTTGTGTGTTAATTCTGCCACAAAGTCTTGTATACCCCCAGTTGAGAATCATAGAATCATAGAATGGTTTGGGTTGGAAGGGACCTTAAAGATCATCTAGTTCCAAACCCCCTGCCATGGGCAGGGACACCTTCCACTAGATCAGGTTGCTCAAAGCCCCATCCCTCCGGGCCTTGAACACTTCCAGGGATGGGGCATCCACAACTTCTCTGGCACCCTGTTCCAGTGCCTCACCACCCTCATAGTGAAGAAGATCTTCCTTAGATCAAATCTAAATCTCCCCTCCTCTTTCAGTACAAAGCCATTACTCCTTGTCCTATCACTACATGCCCTTGTAAAAAGTCCCTCTTCAGCTTTCTTGTAGGTCCCCTTCAGGCACTAGAAGGCTGTTATAACGTCTCCCCAGAACCTTCTCTTCTCCAGGCTGAACAACCTCAGTCTTCTGTACCAAAACAACTGCTGGGAGATCACTATGCTAATGAAACATTGTCCAAAAACTATTGTTGTGAGGAATAAAAGAAAATATGAGTAAATGGGGCAAAAACATGGCTGTAAACAAAAAGATTCTTCCTCATCCTTTTTACTGCATCTACATTTTTTTTTTCTATTCTGCAGTTTCTCTGCACCATTTTCTTCCAACAGGTCTCCCTTTGGCCCCATCCAGCTTTTTCCTTCTGTACAAGCTTAGGAGATGTTTTAGCTAAGAGGCAATGAGAAGGGAACTCAGATTTTTTAGGGGTAGGAGATGGAGAAATTATAAGAAAAGAAGAAGGTGAGAGACCTGTATTTCCACCTCTTTTCACTGTAGGCCCACTACGCACTCCATACCTGGCCCCTGGCCCTTAGGCATCAGGGAAGTTTTGCTGTTTAAAAAAAGAGGGTTGAACTTGGAGCATGCTGAGTACCATGTTTAGTCTAGTAGGGAGCAAAAAGGGACTTAAAAACTGCTGGTCCATCTGTGAGCAGCAGTTGGGAATAGGAAGGGCTTGGTAGTACTTACTATAGAACGTTATGTCCGCTCCAAGCACAGTGTCTCCTAAGAAAAGCCAGAGTGTGCTCTAAACTGGTGCTGCTAAAGTTTGGCAAGAGATCAAGACAAAGAAAAGAGCAAAATAAAGAAATCTTTGAGATCCCAGTCAAAGGACATTTATTAGAGGATAGAAAATTATACCACAAGATTACTTTTATTAGTTGTTTTAATTAATGTGGTAATCAGATCTTTCAAAATTAAAACAATATAGAAAATAGCTGAATGCTTTTCTAAAGCATTTCTACATTTTTTACAGCATTTTCCAAGCTTTAATTCATTAATTCTTCCAACAGACCAACAACTCAGATATTACTGTGTTTTATACAACAGAGAAAAGTGAGACTCTGAAATGAAAGCAAAAGAGAAAATCTTCAGAGTCACAAAAGCATCCAACTCACCAGGTGGAATTCAGGCATTTGCGTGCGCAATTGATGACTTTTTGGCAAAACTGCAATCACTTGTAAGATCCAAAGTCAACAGCAGAGTTTTGCAAAATCTTCACAGAGAATAACTTAAGGACTTACCTTAATTGCAAGAGCAAAAATGTACCTTCAAATCAGTGGCATGTCCCACACATACTGCTACATATGGAGTTGCATGGCTGCTTCTTTGAAAACTGAACCCCAAAAGCCTTGCTTAAGACTAGACTAGGTCTGGAGTTCATCTCTGGTAACTTTAGCCACCCAAGCTAGTGGCCTAACCTTCCTTCACAGTCCACCTGGAACATAACACCTCCAAAAGAGCAGTTCATTCTGTCTTGAGATGGGAGTTGAAGACACATTTTTCCCATAAACCAGAGTGCCAGAGAATTTTAGACTGCACATCTACCTCTCAGGTGGCTGAAGGCAGGAAGATGGATCTGACCCTTAGACAAACTTACTGTCATTTCTCTTCCTGATGTTCTCAGTTCTCTAAAATCCCTTCATCTCTCTCTGTCTCTGCCCTTTAGCCTTTAAGTCTAGCTTAAGCCTTCCCGCAATTTCTTGCTATTTTTCACCACTCTCTCCACTATCAGCTATTTACAGCAAGAGATGGGGGTTTTTTTAGAAGATAATGCTACACCTTAAAGAAATTTTTATTTTAAATTCTATGTAGTTGCCACAGTATAAACACACTTCAGTACAGTCCAGAGCACAGAGATAAGCGACTCTCTCATTAAGACATGAAACTAGCCATGGGTTGATGGGACTCATGGACTGATAAAATTAGATCAGTTCAGTGTAATGTGCTATTAAGGAAAAAAACACCTGTTATTAAGCCTTAGTCTTAAATATTACATTTTAACTCAATGATGAAAACTTGCTTAAGCAAGTCATCTACCAGTAGCCACTGTTACCGCTCGACCAAAAAAGTCTCAGTTCACATTATTCTGCTCTTGATCAGAGAGAGAAGATACTCTCTCAAGGCTCAACTTGATAAATTATGGAATTAGTCTTATGCAAATCCCTAAGAAATGTCTGCATGTATATTCCCAGGATTTGTTTTGATGCTTTTAGCACCTTCTGCCCATGCAACTTACAGAGCCAGAAGCAGCCCAGAGCTGATATATGACAGGAAAAGATCTGTAATCTTTTCACTGTAGAGACAATGAAATAAAGAAGCTTAAAGGAACAGTATGAACTGATCCAAGTGTTCCCATTTATTAGAAAGCAAAGAGGACAAAAATTCTTTGTGAGGCCTGGAAGTCATGAAGATTGGCTCTGCTGACCCAAGGAGAGATCAGCTGGCAAGTAGAGATGCTTTGCGGTTTCCCTCAGACCATGCCAACCTCCAGGGATGTGCAGCCAGCCCTCGATGCTCCCTGAAGACTCCCTCCACTGAAACCCCCAGAAGCTTCTCCCTGTTTCGCTGGATCTGAGGCAAAAGGAGCCATGGGGGCACCTGCAGACATGGAGCAAAACCAATGCCAGTACACAAATTCAACTCCCTGTGCAGGCCAAACACAACAGCCCCTGCTTCAACATAAGGACTCAGCCCAAACTGAGACCAGCATAAGGCAAGATAATGTCATCTCTGCCTTAAAAAATTGTTGATTTCCAAGTACTTCTAAGTGTTAGAAAAGCCTTTTATAATTGCTTTTATGAAGAGCCATATATAACACCCTGCAGTTCTGGGCAGCCCTGTTCCTGTGCCCTCTGCTTTTAGCTGTGGGCTCCCTGGTGGCTGTAGTTAGGCTGTGACAAGGAAAGATTTTGTCCAAGCTGCGCTCCTTGGACCCACCATCACACAGCATGTAGCGCCTGCTTCATAACCCCGCTCCTGCAACGCTCACTAAGTCTCTACTTCAAGAGAATCACTGTGGTTTTGTGGCAAGACACCAGGTGCTGGTAGTGGTAACTGGGTGGGCTACCTCGGTGCTGGTACTCCTGACTTCATGGTATTTCTTTCCCAAACAATGCAGCCAGTATTCAAAGCACAGCCACTTCTGACAACTAACAATGACAAATGACCATCCCTGTACTACACCATTACTTTCCTTTATACAGTACTTTTACACATTCAATTACTCTCTAGCAGAGGCAGTATAACCAAACCATAGCCCAGCCCAAACCAAATGTCATCAGCAAGATTTATGCTTTGAGAAAAACATTAGTCACTCAACTGCTTTACACCCTGGCCTACTCAGGAGTAAAGAGAGACTCTTGGGTTAGTTCAGGTCATAAAAGATACTGAAGTGACTACAGAAGGAGTTTGGGAACAAATAATATAAAGAACAGTAACACATTGCCAAGACCAGATGGTAATCACTCAAGAGTTTTGAAGCAATTCAAGGATGAAATAGCTGAATTGCTGAGAGACTTGTGTAACCTTTCATTTAAAACAGTCTGGGTACTTGGGACTGGAGGATAACATATGCGATGTGGAGGTCCCACTGGAGAATTACAGGAACATCAGACTGATGTCCATATTGGACAAGCTAATAGAAAGTATAAAGAGTTAGCAGTCAACTGCATAAGCATTGTACCATAAATAATCCATACCGATAGAATCAGTGAAGCTTTATAGAAAAGACCATAATCCTGCTTTTTTTGTGAAGGTGTCAACAAGCTTGTGGGGCAGGGTTATCTGGACAATACAGTCTATTTGTAATTCTAGAAGACTTTGACAATGGCCCTCACCAAAAGCAGCTGTTAGAGGGAAGGTCTTGCATGATTATAAGAGAAAACGGAACAAATGATCAGTTCTTTCAATGGAGGGAGGAATCAAGAGGAATTTTTCAGGAATCTATGCTGGGACCTCTATTGTTCAACATATTCATAAGAAAACCTGGAAATGGTGGAATAGTGGAATGAGAAAGCTTGTTGGTGAAACCACATTTATCAGTCTAGCAAGAGTGCAGGCTGACTGTATGAAGTCAGAGCAAAACTGAGAAAGAGAATAAAATGTGTAATAAAATGACAGATGATGTTTGGTACAGCTAAATGCAAAGTGATGGGCATGAGAAAAAATAATCCTAACTTCACAAACAAAATGATGGGCTTTAAACTAGTCTTCACCACTCAGGAGGTCCTGGGTCTCTTGTAGGTGGCTCCATTGAAACAACAGTTCAATACCCAGTAACAGTCAACAGAGCAACTCACCTGGTGTTATTAGGAAATGAATACAGAACAAAACGGAACATTATTCTGTAACTGTATAAATCCATGGTTTGTTCACCATTTGAATTCAACATGCATTTCTGGTCCCCTCATCTCATGAGATATTTCAGACTTTGAGAAGGTTGAGAGAAAGCCAACAAGGGTCATCAAGGGCATGAAAAGCCTGTCATATTAAGGATATATGAACAGGCAAGCACTGCAGTCAGGAAAAGGGATAACTGGGGGTGATGTGGTATATATTTACAAAATAAGTATGCCATGGATGGATAGGAATTGATTGTTCCGTGTCTTTTAGTACAAGAACTGGAGAGCATCAAATAAAGATAACATCAGCCAGATCCAATACAAACAAAATATTTGGTTATTCACATAGTAGACAGTAGACTGTGGAACTTCTTGCTAAATAACATCAGGGTGCTAAAAATTGACATGGGTTCCAAGTGACACTACACAAATGCATGGAAGAGAAATACAGTGAGAATTGCTGCATACACTGAAAAACCACATCCAGGCCAGAAAGTCCCTGGACTGGAAAGAGTTGAGGCCTGAGAGAGATTTAGGAGGAAGTGTCACATGTGCTTGACATTTCTTATTCTTCCTTACATGTTTGTTCATAGATACTTTTGGTGGCAGGATACTTGGTTTAGATGGATAGTTGTTGTGACCCAGCACAGTCATTCAATGGGTCTTAAGGTATTTATATCCCCTTCTCACCCATGGAATAAGCAGATGGATTCTAAGCTTTCACTGAATGAGTCCTTTTGAAATGTCCTGTCTCAAATGGGCACTTGCTGTTTATTTTGATTCTCCAGGGAATAGGCCGTCCATCACATCAGTAGCCATCCTTTAATCTAAGTATAGTTGAGAAACATTTTAAACCTCACTGAACATGAGCCTTCAGTGCCAGAGGATCAGGCTTTCTTGTAGAAATCAACTGTATTTCTCTGAATGTGTCAGGCTATAGGTGTCTTATTTGCTTCTGCCTCAATAAAATTAATTTCTGGTATCCACAGTAGAGATCTGAGCACCTCAAGTACAGAATTGTAGTAAATTGCTCAGGTAGAGAGGAATTTTCTTGAGATATTCCAGAGTGATTCAGCTCTCCCTCGGAATGCCTTGAGACTAGATAAACAGAGTCTCTTCAACATCTCATCATCACCTTGGAAAGGAAACGGAGTGGGAACAAGGAGGCAAAAGCAGAGAATGCTAAATCTGCAGGCTAGGGCAGCAGGAGAAACATGAAGAACAAGAGATACGCAGCAAGGTAGCTAGCAGAAAACAGTAAGTGATAACACAGAAGAGGACTGTGAAAGCCTAATCCATTTTCAAGGGCTTCAGTCAAGATTCTCACCTTGATACAGACCCAGATTCCAATAGTCTTACTCATGTTTAATAGCATCTGTTCTGTCAGATGCTATTTAGAAGATATCTCCCAGAAATCACTGAAACCACCTGAGCTGAGATGCCATTAGCATGACTTGGGGATATGGCTCACACCAAATTAACACAGGCCAGAAACAATCTCTGTTGAAGCTAGTCTCTAAGAGAACTGGAAAATATTTATAGGCACTCATCCTTCTGAATAGGGTTTTCAGGTAAATCCTTGTTTAAATACCTTGTCTCATTCCTTCAAAGAGCTTACAGTCTCCCAAATTCAGAATAAGGAAGATCTTTAATATTTAAGGGTAATTTAAATTAAGGACAATGGGGTGGGTGTGTGTGTATTAGGATGATAGGTCAGAGAAAATGGTCTGATGAAACCTACAAGACTTCCCTGACTTGAATGAGAAGTCAAATTTTGCTGACAGAATCCTGTTCCCTTTCTACAGTCAGCTCCACCTTATGTTAGTGCTTCAACATAAGGACTCAGCCCAAACTGAGACCAGCATAAGGCAAGATAATGTCATCTCTGCCTTAAAAAATTGTTGATTTCCAAGTACTTCTAAGTGTTAGAAAAGCCTTTTATAATTGCTTTTATGAAGAGCCATATATAACACCCTGCAGTTCTGGGCAGCCCTGTTCCTGTGCCCTCTGCTTTTAGCTGTGGGCTCCCTGGCGGCTGAGACCTAAACAGAATGTGAGGCAAAGCAGAGGTGGTTGCTGCTGGAATAGGTTATTGTGTGACCTGATAAGGCCCTGAAGTCAATAGAGTTGCACTGACCTGTGTTCCTGAAAGGCCAGGTCTACCACATCGAACATACATCAGGACATAAAACTGTCTAGTTACAACTGTAATTGCATACCATAACTATGCCTTGAAGCAACTTTATGTAGACACATGTTCTTGGATTTGCTCTGCGAATCTGAGACATGCAAGTATCCAGGAAAGGAACAAAGGAGCTTAACAGCAACTTCATAAACTACCTCTGTGAATCCCAAGTGAATCTGATGCAGTTCTTCCTATTAACCTCTAAACTTCAGTGTCTATAATCTTTTACACAGTAGTCACTTCAGTATATTAATGACTGGCGTTTCTATTTTATATTAGCAGGTTCAGTGAAAGTGCACAAAAAGTGGTCAGCATATCCTGTTTGCAGAGTCAACCTAAGTACCTTTCCTCTTTAGCACTGAATGTAACTGAGGATCCAGTGGACAACTGAGGCATCCAGACTCTGCTTGGGCTTAAGCCATCTGTGCAAGAACAATACTCATTTTTAATGATACGGGCAACAATGAAAAGAAAAGCCTGCCCATATGCTGTTTAATATGGATGTATCACACATGGCAATCTCTGCCCCAGGTGTATCTGAGCTGTTAGAGCAAATAGTGTGTTTCTAATTAACAGTTCATTTTTCTTTCTTAATTACAACTATGTACTTTTTGGAAAAAATCACTTCAGAGACCATTGTAGGGAAGACAGGCAAGACTGAGTTAGACAACACTGACTATCCATCCATATAGTGTTTCTTCTATGTCCCTGCTTTTGGAAATGTGGATATTTGAGGCATTGCTTGCAAAAATAATGCTACAGCAACACAGCTGACTTGATTCAATGAAGCTCTGAAAGCCCATACACTTGTGCTACCTGCAGAAGGCAGCACTTCTAGGAGAGGAATTATGCTGCACCAGCTTCTGAAAGGAAGAAGGGCAGAGCCTCCTAGATAATCTATCAGAATTTTCTTCTTAGGAAACATACAGACAAACAAGGCAGCCATCATGGATGGAAGAACAGCCAGAAAGCTCAGTCAGTTAATCCGTTAGATAGTCTGCCCAGAGATCACTGGCTCCTTCTGTTACAAACCCATTTTTTAACCAGGCGCTTTGTGCTCTGGTTGTGCTGGGATGAGAGCATGGGCTCTGCCCTCCCTTCGTACACTCAGTAAGAACTTCCGAAGAAGGCATGCACAAGCCCTCCTTAGGGAAGGGTGGAGATGCCAATCACCAGCATGCAACTACAACAGAGGGCCTGATCCTGTCACATCTCAGCATGAAGGTCCCTCTCAGCTTCAGACAGTGAAGTAATTCAGGAAATCTGGAAGGAGAGAGAAGTTTCCCATGAGAAAAAGCCTTGATGTTCAAACAGAATTAATGCTAACACCTTTCTCTTCACAAAGAGTTTGTGGAAAATACAAGTTATGAAATTTTAGAGAGAGGAAAGATCTCCTTGAGAGGAATATCCATACATATACACATCTGTCTGTGCATTATCCAGCCAGTCACTAATGCTAATCTCTCTACACCCTCTTATGCACACAGCCTGTGGTATCTCTATCACCATATTGTTGCTTGAACTTACCATTTCACACATGTTGTCACAAGTGGAAGTGAGGCGACCAAAGGGGAATCACACAGTCAAACATAACAAAGCCTATCTATCTCAGGCCAAACACACACAGGATGTCTTTTCTCTCAAGTTTTGGGTTGGATAGTCACGTGAATAATGACAGAGGGAAAGGAGGACAAAGGCAAAAAGAAGAAAGATAGCATGGTCGCATGGGAATTCCTAGCTGCCTGCTGGGTTTTCTTTATAGTTGTACTTAAATTTGAAGTCTCTCCAAGACAGGCTGTTACTGGGGCCTGTGCAGGCTTTAAAGAGAGAACTACATAGATGGTGTATAGACCCTACAGAGAGTTTCTTTCCCCAGGACCTGCAAAGGCTGACATTGCCAACAGGAAGGAGGTGGTGGAGCCTTGTCAGCACAGCCCTTTCAGTGTAAGGCAGGCCCCGCTGCATCCCACTCACATGCCTAGAGCTAAGCCACTGAGACTGGGCTAGGATGAGGAGCTGGGTCACCCGGCCAAGCCAAATGACAGAGTGAGAAACAGCAGACCAGGAGCTACACGCTGGCGGTGCAAGAGTTATCAGCAGGTTATCAGCCTCACAGAAGCTGCAGGAGAATCCACCACCCAGGTGACCCTCTCACCTCTGTCTGCAGGGACTGTGACAAAGGGAAGTAAGAGCATTATAGACTTCATAAACCTGAACAAGCTGAGCCAAAGACTATGGCCAAGAATAGCTTCTGAGTGGTCATTTAGCTTCTACTTCATATATTATTGATAGTCTCTGTATTTTTCATCATCTTTGTTCAGTTCTTTTTCCTTTTCTTTCGTATAGTCTTACTGCACACGCAGATGTAGTGTTTCCAAGATTTCTGAGCAGGTGCCTGTGGTGGCATGTGCAAAGGGAACGCTTCTGCCTGTACAACAGGAGCGGTTC
>NW_010528202.1:9484-15836 GCF_000687285.1 Phaethon lepturus
GTTCACAAAACATTTCTCCCCATGTGCATTTCTTAATGACTCACAGAGATATTCTAATATCCTGTCCAAATTTCTGTGTCTCTAGCCATCCCCTAGCTTATCTCCATGGCTTCATTTGAGATCAGCCACCTCCCGTAAGAGCCTTTCCTCCCCCTCCTTGCCTGGTATTACCTCTGAGGCTGCCAAAGGGGCAGTTTAGTATAGTTATTTTGCTTGGGGGTTTTTTTGCTAGACATACTGATCTTCATCTCTACATCTGAGCGAATTGGGACAGAGTTTCAATCTAACCCCATCTCTCTTTGCCATTTATAAATAAATGGCTGAAATTTAAGACAAGTCTGGCAGCCTGCCACCCCGTCAGCTGTTTTTGGGTAAAGTGGCAGGGAAGAATTGTTGGGACAGCATTTAATCCCCTGAAAGGATCTCATGCTGCCTGAGCCATATAGGTGCTACTGGGCAAGGCATAGGCTTCCAGTAGAATGCATGGGCAAAGTGTCCATTTCTTGTGCTGGTGCTGAGTAATTTGCTTTTAGAGATTCTGTGTGCCTAGCACAGGAGATCATTAGACTGCAAGGGCAGGAGTTAGGCCATGTATAAGGTTGTACACATGCAGCATAACTGTTTCTGTTTATGAGCATTTTGGGTGCTCTTTGATTTCTTTGAAATGGTTTTCACAACCTTCCTTTTTAGTACTTCCCAGGATAAAAGCCAATATGATGTATATGAAGAAGAAATGCAATAAAAAGTACATAGTGTTTTCACCTTTTGTTTGAGTCTATTCTGCCTCCCTTGCAAGAGGAAAAACACATTTTAAATCAAAATGGTACACGACCATTTTTATAGTAATTACATCTTGTTCCATGCTTTCAAGAAACCCATCATGCTTTAAAACTCCTCTGCAGACAACTCCCCTTCCCTACCTCATAGAAGGAAAATGCTGGTGCCAGCACAAATGTGCTGGTCTGCAGTCAAAGGGAATGCATGTTCAGGCCAGTCCAGGAGTGTAAAATTACATTGGGTTTTGGCTCAAGCTCCATGAGGTAGCTCCAACAGAGCTGGAAAAGATCTACATTTGCCCTGGAAGCTTCCCTTTACAGTGTTTCTTTAAGCCTGCCCTGATGTTTCTCAGAACCAGAAGCATGTATGAGGGTACAGATGCATTCAGCAAACTCTTGCATCAGACCAGCCCAAGATTTTCTCTTCTCTAGATAAGTGAGCACTCTATAAGATGAAAAAAAGAGGAGAAAATTAACTTATAAAGTCATACAGATGGGATAATCCTTCAGAATATTTATCTAATTCTGCTTCCCTGGCTCTGACCTCTCCAGAATTGCAGCTTTGTTGCCCTGAGATGAAGCTCTTTGAAATCAAGACAAAGCTTTTGATCCATTTCTCCAGAATTAAAAACCTCCTTCCCCACTTTTCCTCAATGCTTTGGCTGAATGGTACCAGGGTGACAAGCAGAACATTTGTTTAAGTCCTAGAGGCCCCAGAGGTGTTAAAAGTCACAGATATTTTGGATGCATTGTCTGGCATAACAGCATTAAAGATGAGTGCCACAGCTTACCATTGTCCCAGGATCATGAAAGGGTGTGTGTAGAAACATCTTGGTCCCTAAGTAATTTTGTATTTTCCATTGTAGTTTCTCCCCAGAGATGTAGATGTTCAAGGCTGCTATGTACTCCAGAACCCACAGACATCTCACTACTACTTTGTGCATCCTCCTTACCCGTTAGCAGCATCCTTCAGCAATCTCTGGCCCTACATGCAAACCACAAGCTCTTTGGGACAGGAGCTCTCTCTCTTATGAAACACCTCTTTTATGAAGCAAAAAAAAAAAAAGGTTGGTTTTGGTCTAGATCCAGGTCACATCTATGCAAAAGGCTAAAGTCTGAACACCTGTAAGATACAAATGAAGCCTGGCTTTATTATAGGAAAGAACTCAAAGTTGTCATTTCAGCAAAATGAGGTCTGAGAGTGTGTCCTAAAAATGGAGAAATAAATGCAATTGCTGTACTGCAGGGCCCAGAAGGATACTTTGAACGCCAGTTGCACTGTGGACACACATAGGTAGTTCCTGTAATCCTATGTTCACATTTAAAGAGGCAGTTAAGACATGCAGTAGGGCCTTGGTACTATAGCAGATTCAATACTCATAGTAGATTCGATTTTCATAGTTTATCAGATCACTTCGGCTCACGGACTTCACTGTAAGTGACTGCAGGCATGGTTAAGGAAAAAAGCAGTTTAGTCATAAAGAAGGAGAAGTTAACCCTGAAAAATTATATTTAAAGCAGCTGAGTCAGCTTTAGCTATTGCAACAATACAAACAAAACATCATTCTGTCTTTTATTGTAAATCTAAGTCATCAAAGGCACACACACCTGTAAAGTTGAAGCAAATGTGAACTGAAGTAATTGACCCTAGATTTAAAGAGGTAGAAATAACCAGAGACCTGGGCAGCTTTGACTTAAACAGAAAGCAATGCTCAGGAGCAAATTGGGTCAGGAAATTCTAACACATGTGGCAGCTTAATTATCAGGTCTCTGCTGTGTTCACTTGGCTGTGTTGATTTTTGCCATTTCTTTTCTCACTAGGATTTTCAGAGGTTTCAGGTTTCCACTTTCAGCATATCACTTATTTTTTTTCAAAGAATTCCTGCTCTTTTTCATGTTCCATTTTAAATCAAGTCCCACCTACAGCACATTTTGATATTTATGAGCTGTCACTTCTACCTATGATTCATTTTTGCGTGTTTTGTCATTCCTAATTTTGCAGTTTCTGGAAGTGGCTGAGGAAGATGGCAGGTGATAGAAAGATCTACAGGAGAGAAGGAAGAAAACATCTTGTATTTCTTAGTGAGCTAAATTTCAGGCTGTGACATTTTCAACAGTCCATATGGAGGTGATCAAACTGCCTCCAAAGGACGGCAAATACATCCCCACAGAGACTGTAATATGCATATATAAGACACTTCAATCACTTGTCATCTTCTCTAGCCTGGCTTTTCTCCTTAGGTTGTGTTTCTTATGACTTGGGGATTTTTCAGTCCTTCAAGGCAGACCAGGGACGTTGAACCACTGGACTGATGGAGGTGGTATATTCCCCATGCTGAAATGGCCAGTTACAGTGGAACACTGAAGAATATTTTTTATTGCTGTTGTAAAGCTTTGAAGAAAGATCAGTTCATAGAAACAGACTATCCAGAAACTTCTGGACTGATGTCTCCTTAGTTAGAACAATTGACCAAGTAATTACCAAAAATAATTTCTGAGTTGAATTCAGATAACTCAAATCTCTAAGATCCAGAGAATTAGAACAAGAAAACCTGATACTTCAGGCACTGTGAATCATCTGAAAATCTTGCCGTAACTCTACCTTATAGGGATAACTCTGAGGAGATGTTTTATGTATTTGGGTCCATCTTCTTTCCTTCTTTTTTTAAACTGAGGGATCTCTAATCAATGTCTCATCTGTTTGCACTGACATACTGAAATGCAATCTATTTCCTTACTTTTATCTCCACTGCAAGGATCCAATCAAGCCAGATATTAGTTCAAATTCATGAGTCTCAACTCATTAACTAGTCTCAGGGTGATCTCATTTTGCTTTTTAGATGCAAGCCCTAATGACAACTGCTTAAATTTCATTGTCAGTTACTATATACCTCCTCTTTCTGACACATCTTGGAACTGTTTCAATATGAAATGTAGGCAGGGTTGTCATTAGCAATTTGAGATATATACACATGCTACTTCTACAGCATCCTGGTCTGTACTATCCTAGCATAATTAATCAAACTTGGCATATCTCTGCAGTAAGGAGCATATAGGGACTGCTAGCATCTAGAAGGCACTAGTCAACACCAGCTTCTTTTCAGGACTATTCCCATTGAAGTTAATGGGAACAATTTGTTGTCAGCATTTCTGAAAGTCAATCTTCTCATATCTTTCCTTCTTAGCATGAAGCCTTAGAAGCAGAAGCAGCTAGGAGACAATGAACCCCGTGAACACCATGACATACATATCTGCACATAGGTTCCCACTTAGCCCACACCTTCAGAGAAGCAGCCTTACCTCCAGCGTTGTGACAGCTGGGGCCGTTCCACCTGCCTGTGACATACTGACATGGCTATATTAAGTTTCCAACACCTGACCTGGATTTTCTGCACAATGCTCTTCCGTGTGAATGTAGTATTTCTAGGGTCTTGCATGCACTTACACATATGTGTGTGTGCGTTTGCTTTGTCAGACACTTCCCCTGGAAAGCAGTTCTTCACAGACAGATGTAGAAGCAGGAGATAACAGTTAAATTGGTAATGCCGCCAAGCTGTTCATGAGTTAGAAACCAGACTCGCAGCCATGGTCAAATCTTAGTGGTTTTCATCCAAATGAGGCTGTCACTCAGAGCTGGAATGAATAAAGCAGAAATAAATAAATGTCTTACACAGTCGTGAAATATTTGAAAACCGAGTCTTTGAAAACCAATCTGAGTGCTGGTTTTGAGATGAGTTATTCAGCCTGAGACCTGCTACAAAACTGAAGCAGGTGAACCATTTTTTCTGCATGTCAGCACACTGTAATAGAACAAAATTTTTATTCCCCAAGTATTACACAAAAGAATTCCAAACTCATTAAGGTAAAGGCCTACCTCCTACAATAGCAGACCTTTGGGTTCCAAGGACTGAGATGGACTGAGGTGAATTAGTTTTTTTAAAAGAAAGCATGCAGGACAAGAATTTTAGAAAAAGCTCAAGCCATTTCTAGAGAAGTAACATAGTCATTAAAGAATCACAGTTTTCTCTACGGAAGGACCTTGAAACTCTCAGAAAGTTGAGTCAAAGCCCTTTGCTACTTGTATGCAAAACCTGCATCCATACAGTGATCCAAGGATGCTGATTTTAGTTGTAACATTTAAGGCAAAAGACTTCTTTATTGAATGCCACAGTGCCTACTTATTACATTAAAGGCTGCTTCATTTTCAAGCTACAGCAACTTCATAATGGGATCTTTTAACCATAATGTTTTGGGTTTTTTTTTCCTGGAAATGCCACTCAGCAAGTAAAACTAGATCAACCATGTCCACTTCTGTCCTTGTGATTGGATTTCAAGGCTGGACTTTCATACTGTGCTTAATGCCTTGGCCAAGAATAAACAAACATGCCTAACCCATCAAACAGTGCTTACACCAAAAAGCCCAGTAATGTAACACATAGAGCATGAACATAGGCTATGGGTTCAGGGCTAAATATGCATTGGCTCTGTTCAGAAACCTGTCCTTTATCAGAGGAACTCTTCTGAAATTAATAGCACCATTCTAATGGAGAGCAAGTGCAACACAGGGACAGCACAGAGCAGAACACACACTCCTTTTTTTCCTCTGATTATATACTTCATATATGCTTGGTTCATGTTGTTGTAGAATGCCAGTTACTGGAGGTAATTCTCCTTTCCAAGATAATATGCAGATTACTTTCCAGGAAAACCTCATTCAGCGCTGTTGAGGGACTGCAGAAATTATTTCTGGGAAAAAAGTCTGGTTCGTCTGCCTTGCAGAGACTATCAACAAGACTCAGAAACACTGTTTGAAAAGAAACAAAGCAAAATCCAACTCCATTTTTCCAAATTTTTGATGTGGAGGATCCTGACAACAGAATACTTGTCTCAAATATCTTTCGGCCTTTTCCATGTCAGTGAAATACTAACTTAGGGCATGAAGCACCTGCCAAAAACCTCTGGAGAGTTACCTGTGTAAACATGTGTATTGGGTCCGGCTGAGATGGAGTTAATTTTCTCCATAGCAGCCCTCATAGTGCTGTGCCTTGTCCTGGTACCTAGAACAACAACCAGTGTTATCAACACTGGTGTTGAAAACACACCAGTGTTTTGGCTACTGCCGGGCAGTGCTGACACAGTATCAAGGCTGTCTCTCCCACACTTACCCGCAACGCAGGCTGCGGGTGGGCAAGACCTTGGGAGGGGACACAGCCAGGACAGCTGTCCCCAAACTGACCAAAGGTTATTCCATACCACATGACGTCAACTCAGCAATAAAAGTTAAGAGAAAGGGGGGGGGGAAGAAAAAAGGTTAGGGGAAGGGGGGGGGGGGAGTATTTGTTTTCCGACATTTGTCGGAAAAAAACCCAACAACTGTTGCACGTACTGAAGCCCCGATTCCTGGGAAGTGGCTGAACATCACCTGCTGATGGGAAGCAGAGAGTGAAACTTTTGTTTTGTTTCCTTTTGCCTCCACGCGCGGTCTTTGCTTTCTGCTTATTAAACTGCCTTTATCTTAACCTGCGTGTTTTGTTTTTTTTTTTCCCCCATCCTAATTTCTCCCCGCTGTCCTGCTG
>NW_010528202.1:15867-60135 GCF_000687285.1 Phaethon lepturus
TGGCTTGGTGGCACCTGGCATCCAGCCAAGGTCAACCCACCACAAGATAATACCTGAAACACGCTTTCTCTAGCAGTCAGTCTATCTTTATCAGTAACACAGCTGTGTCTCTTTATTTCCACTTTTTAGTGCATCTGCTAGCCTCACGGGTGCCTTTGCATTTCCACTCCTTTCTTCCCATTTGCCCTGCTCTGACAGCTCTTTAAATAACCACGGCTCTTATTTGGTGATTTTTGTCGAGCGAGCCGAGCATAATTGGCAATATATTTCCCAGTAAATACATTAAGCAAGAGGAATACATTTTTTCTATTACATCAGCCCTTACACACAGGACCATCATTTTATTTTCTATTTTAAATTTAAATCTACTTCAAAACTTTCCATATCATATTACATTAGACCCTGTTGTTCTGCGCTACTTAATTTCGTCCTGCCATTTGTAAGTGTGAGTAGCAGGTTAATGGACTAATTTATAGATGTGACAGGGCAGCTGGAAATCAGGTTTCTGCCATGACCATCATTTGGGAGTATTTTCTATTATTAGATCAAATCCCGAGGCAACTTTCTGGAACTTCAGCTACAGAAGGACTCTTCCGGCCACTACAGTGGCAAGCACTGCTGACTCGTCCAAAACTCACTTCCTGGGATGTTGTTTTTATCACTTCTAGCCCTTGGAGATACTCTTGGTTCCTTCTCAGTGACCTCTCAGCAAGTCCTTGACCTTCTTGCTTGCTCAATGGGGATGTTATGGGTAGGTGATGAACACATCTGCACACACCTTCAGGACACTGGGGACAGCAAAACTGCAAACTGCAATTATGTGCTAGCAATAATGGCTTCCTCTTAAAATAAGCCAGTGTGCAAGAGTGAGAAATAATCTAATTCTCCCCATACTTTATCCGATGCTGAAGACATTAAGTCAGCGAGGGAAGACACTAGGGAAGGCAGAACTAAGCAGTCTTGCCTGTCTTAGGAGGCCAAAATCGACTGCTCTGACTCAGCCCGGCTGCCGGCGCTGCTCTGTTACACAGCCGTACCTCCACTTTCACCCACATTTCACCGGAGGGAAGAGGTCTCCTGGCATTGCTCTGCACTGGCACACCACTGCTAGAGCGGCAAGGTGGGCACCTGTGATGTGATGGTACAACACCGAGTTTCACATTTCTCAGAGAAGTGATCCGAGTCTCAGGCAGCCAGAGGTGCTCTCCGCAGACTTGCCGCGTACTGGGGAGCCCTCTTACCTATAAACCCTCACGGGATGACACTTCTCCCAGCCCTGACATTTCCAATGCCAGCCCTTCAACAGGCTCACACGGTTCTGTGCCAACCTACCATAGTCACTAGCAGGTTCCTGACCCCGTAGCTGGGTGTTTCTTCAGGCATCTCACAACTTTGCCTTTAAAATTCACCACATCTGTGGGTGAGAAATGTCCTGTGTTAATAAGTTACCGTAAGAATCGCCTTCAGGTGAAAGCAGGTTGAAGTGAAACACATGGAGAAGTATTTATTTCCAATCTACAAAATAAACAACCCAGTTGCAAATGCTTATAAAAGACAAAGGTGAAGAAATTAAATGAAAGAAAAGCCTGTACAAACCTCTACTATTCAGACTATTTGTACTCCTGACTCAATTCCAATCATCTTTCTGTTGAAACTTGCTAACCTTAACAGTTTTTTGAGCCGATCTCCCTTTCAAGGTTCTTCAACTCCAGCAATATTTCACCATCCTTCTGGGTGCCTATTAAATTTATTCTTTCTTACTCAACAGATAACAAGAGGAGGATTAAAACTAAGGAAGGAAAAGGAAACGTTATTTTAAGGGACCAGTCACTATTTGCTATACTTGACTGGCCTATTGGCAACTTCTTGACTGAATGAGAGGTAACACCCCTCTCTGCCCGACAGTCTCACGTAACTTTATGCATACATTTTAGTGTAACACATCTTCATTCATTGAACCCTGTCACAGTTTGGACATTAATAAACACAGTCGCTAAAAACATCCAGATGCAGGTAGCTATTACTCAGGCCAGGCACTGAAGTAGTCAACCATTTTGGGGAAATGGTAAATGTGGGCTGACTGAATCCCATACCTGGATTTTAAAGGAATCACAACATCAATTGACAGTGTAGGTCTTCCATGTGCCACGCTTCAAATGCGCAGTTTCTTATCACATGTATGGATATTCTGCATGCACAACTCAAACTCCCAGTGTCATTTTCCTTCTGTCCGAAGACTTTTCATCTCTCATAGTGTTCTGAGTACTGACAATGCTCTCCTTTCCATTACTACTATTTACTAAAAGCCAGGCCCGCCTGTGTCTTCAGCAGCACTGTTGACTGAACAGCCCTCCTCCACTGTGGTTGCCCTGTCGCATCCTTGTGCTGCTGACACACCACTGTTGGCATGGCCTGTCAGAGAACTAGGGTAGGAAAAGGAACCAGCCAAAAACTGTTTTTCAGCCCACTATGCAATCAGTTGTGCTGACACAACAGTGGGACAGCACAGGATGGTAAATGAACATCAGTGAGCAGCCCTGCTACCACATACTTACGTAGTAGTTGTCGAGTACATAGGCAGTCCAGTTGTCATCACATCAGCCAGCCAGCACTGTGCTGGTCAAGGAGGGACTCTTCATTACAAAGCACCTATTCACCAACAAGAATTCAGAGGGGACTGGGTCAGGGAAGCTTTGAGTTCCTGCCGTTCTGGAGGAATGACAAAGGGCAGTACTGTGGAGCAAGATGGGCCCAAAGAGTTGGGGCAGAAACCAGAAGTTTTGAGGTATATAGAAGACTTTAGCCTTCAGTTTTTAAGAAAAGTTTATTTTAAATTGTGAAGGGCAAGCCTGTCCACTGCAGAAAGGTGAAGATGTTCTTCATGTCCATTTCAGTGTTGCCACTGCTCTGACTCATGGGTGTCCCTAGTCCTACACAAACACACTATTAACTCTGGCTGACACAGAGCAGCAAAGGTCCATGGGACTGATCACGGACCAGTACTCAAAAAGTACAGCACACTTTGGGAAATTAATATATAAAAATGTAGCTGTTCTTCACACAAAAGAAATAGAACTACCTTGCTTAACTTCTAATGAGGAAAAAACCTGCAACAGCTTGCTGAAGAACACCAAAGACGAAGGCTATTTAGAGGTAAACCTGAGCCTGTGTGATCTTTGAAAACTCACCTTACTCAGAAATTCCTTTTCACCTCAGTCTGCCATAACCTCAGGGCTCTTTCCCAGTCTCACTGCAAGCCTTCTGTCATCTCTGATTATGCAATAACTCCCCCTGCTCTTTACTTATTTACAGCTGTTCAAACATCCTCTACAGCACAATAAACTTTGTGTGAATCTTCCTATTGAGTGTCCTTCTTCCTTCTTTCTGATCTATAGCTTCTGTCTGCCCTGGGAAATGAAACCTAGCAGCACTGGCAATTTTCCGTCCTGCTTCCATCTGCTGCTGAATACATGTGCTGCAAGTTAAGGAGCTATGAATGATGGAGTGTATGTAATTTTAACTTAATGACAGTTGGTTAAAGAGTAATGGGTTAGAAAGAAGAACACAAAGGCCTTTGGGTGGAGTATGTAAATGAAGTCAGACTTTGTATGTGAAAGACTATGTATTAGGAGAGAATGAACTTGAGCAGTAGTGGAGGTTTTAAAGGGTGAGAGTAGGATCAAGAGACCTTTGGAGGTCTATAGGGATTCAAAATAATTTCTCTGGTGAATCAAAGTAGATACAGACTCTTAACCCTATTGATCTCTATGTCCTAAATTTTGGGTAAGATCCCTAAATAGCAGAATAACCGTGACCAGGTTCAGGCTTCTCTACTGGGGACGCTGTCTCAAATCATGGCTATGTGATAGTCTGACATGAGACAGTGCCTCAGAAAACATGTTTTTCTGATTAGATACCCACCACTTATTTGGATTCAGAATATTGTATGTGAATTCATTAAGTTGTCTGTTCAAGTGGAAAAGATCACTAAGAACGCTGTTACTAGTCATGACCCATAAACACCTTTTTTCACAGGCTAGACAAATTACCTTCAGACAGACTGGCATCCCTCCAATTATGATCTTTCTTCTTGATTTATTCGTGGCTCACAACTTAGAAACATTAATCAGAAACCAATCAAACAGACTCTAAAAGAGGCAGAAGAAAACCAAAAAATCAAACATATTTTGACTTCCTGGCTACTCATTATTTATAGTGAAATGGAGACTGGCATTTATCTAGAAGTTTTTCCACATTATTTCCCATAATCAGTGCATTTCAATGCATAACCATACAATGACATCATCACCCCAAGGAAAGATGAGAGACACTGTTCAAGGCAAACATGCTGCAGGCAAAAATACAGAAAGCATGCCTAATTGTTCTTGTTATAATGAAGACTCCCAACATTACCTTCATAGTTTCTTACTGATGCATTATGTTATGATTATTGTATTTGACATGTGACACTAAATAATTGAGATGCCAGTACTCAGGGACACAAGGAACGACAGCACAAAGGAAAGATTACATGTCACCACTATCACAACCTGTTCCTTTTACTGGCACTTTCTTTAGCTCCCATGTCCTTGCAATGGATTTTACAACCTTAATACAATTCTAATTGCATTAAGAGGTTTTAAAATATTCCCTCATGGACAAGTGCTGATCCGTGTTGAATTCAATGGAAATTGTGCTCATACTGCCAAAAGGCGTAACTAAGAACACGATTTTTCTATCTTCTGGGAAATACAGCTCATAAGAGGACAGGTTCTGAGCCCTGCTATACCATCCCTGCTGACACAAGGACAGCCTAATGAGGGTAAGCTGGAGGACTGTCCAGTCCAGTATCCTCTCTCAAACCCCAGACTGGACTGGATGCTTAGAGGTGAACTTTCCATGGGGTACCTCCTAACATTTGTGCTGGAGGGTTTTCTCTGCCACAGGTATTACCCAGGCAGTCAAGACTGAAAGCCAGCTGTTCCTCCTGCCCGGGGCCTCAGCTCTTTTAGAGCCTGCTTTACTTCTCACCACTGTTACATTCCTGCAGCAAGACAGCCACAATTTCACTAGAGGAATAAATACCTCCTGCTTTCTTCCTTTCTTTGGGGGCAGAGGGGAAGGTAGACAGGAGCGAATTCAGCTCATGTCCCCAGTGCTTCCCTTTATGAGCAGCCATAAGTAATTGCTTCCAATCTACCATTTCCACAACAGAAATTATTTTATTAACCTTTACATCATCACTTTTCCAGGCTAGCAAGTCCTAGCCCATCCAATCCCACTTTGCAGGAAAGCTAATTTCAGAAGTCAGACAATTGCTCTTAACTGATTTTTTTTTTTGTACCTTTTTGTGTCCAACAGTGGCTGGAACATATGGGACCAGTAGACGCTGATATACATCTATCTGCTTGGCTACTGGAGGAAAAGAAGGGGCAAACTGTTGCTGTGTTCAGCACCACTGTGCTTAGGAGCCTTTTGGTTGGGTTCTTGACAATGACCCACAGCTAGAAATACAGGAGCTGAAAAGAAATAGAGAGGGAGGTGTTAGTGTCTCCTTTTTTACTTTCAAGTCATTCAGGCTCCAAATCTGTGTGCTACACCCTTTCTGAGATAGACTGATCAGATGTGTATTTAGTACAGCTGATATGGCCACCTAGGGCAGTTTCTATGGCATTCTCTATACTCTTCATATGAACCCAGGAACACGGAATTGGGATTTTCTGAGAATTGTTAAAAACCGATACCAAGATCCATTTCCAACAGGATAATAGCCCATTTATAGCCCCATCTTGCATGGGTACAGCAAGGGCTATTTTTTTCTTTACATACATTCTCCAGGGACTAAAGAATCTAGGAATTCAGGCATTTAGTGGGTCTCCCAGTTGAAAAGTTATCATGTGTACAGACATCCTCAGCAGCTAAGGAGTCTCAGTATCCAGCTAAACAGTTGGTAAGGTTGTATCTTTATTTATCCTTGAAGAAAAGAAGAAATAATTTCTAAGTTGTCAGGCTTCTTCATGAAAGCACATCTATACTTAGTTTTAAGTGACAACCCCAAAGGTTAAAAAATATGAGTTACCCTCACATAAAAAATATCACTGACACTGAAATAGCAAGATGCTTTTGTATGGGATTTTCAAACTCTTTTTTTGACAATTGGCACAGCTGACTCCACATATTAATTGTTAGGATCACAGAATGGTTGAGGTTGAAAGGGACCACCTACAGACATCACCTACTCCAACCCCATGCTCAAAGCACAGTCAACTAGAACAGGTTGCACAAGATGTTGTCTGGCTGTGTTTTGAATATCTCCAAGGGTGGAGACGACATAACCTCTCTGGGCAACCTGTTCCAGTCTTCAATTAACTGTAAAGATTTTTTTTTTCCCTTTATGTTTAAGTGAAATTTCCTGTATTTTAATTTGTGCCCTTTGTCTCTCGTGTCTTTTTCCTGTCACAGTTGAGAAAAGTCTGGCTCCGTCTTCCTTACTCCCCTGCTCTCCTCCCTCCACCTCTCTTTCTCTCCCACCCCCAGTCCCAGTATTTCTGCACATGGAGAAGATCCCCTTGAGTCATCTCTTCCCCAGGCTGAACAGTCCCAGCTCTCTCAGCCCTTCCTCATATGTGAGATGCTCCAGTCCCTTAATCATCTTTGTGGCCCTTTGCTGCACTTGTCCCAGCATGTCCACACCTTTCTTGTACTGGGGAGCCCAGAACTGGACCCATTGCTGCAGTTGTGTCTCACCAGTGCTACAGGGGAAGAATCACCTCCCTTGAGCTGCTGGCAAAACTCCTCCTATTGCAGCTCAGGCTACTGTTGGCCTCCTTTGCTGCAAAGGCACATTGATGGCTCATGTTCAGTTCGGTGTCCACAAGGAGCCCCAGGTCCTTTTCTGCAAAAATGCTTTAAAGTTGGTCGGCCCCCAGCATTACTGGTGCATGGGGTTATCCATGCCCAGACACAGGACTTTGCTTTTTCCTTTGTTGAAATTAATGAGGTTCCTCTCAGTCCATTTCTCCAGCCTGTTGAAATTCTTCTGCAACACATCCATCAGATGGTCTATCATCTGCAAATTTGCTGAGGGTGTACTTTGTCACATCCTTCAGGTTATTAATGAAGTTTTAAATGGTACTGGACCCAGTATTGACACCCAGGTTACTCCACTAGTGACCAGCCTCCAGCTGGACTTTGTGCCACAGATCACAACCCTCTGAGCCCATTTGTTCAGATAGTTTTCAATCCACATCACTGTCCGCTTATCTAGGCCATATTTCATTGGTTTGTCTTAAGGATATTAGGGGAGACAGTGTCAAAAGCCTTGCTAAAGTGAAGATAAACATCATCGCTGTTGTCCCCTCATCCACCAAGCCAGTCATCTCATTGTAGAACACTATCAGGTTGGTCAGGCACAATTTCCTCTTTGTAAATCCATGCTTAACACCTCCCAGTAACTTTCTTGTCCTTCGACTGTCTGGAAACGGCTTCCAGGATTATTCGTTCCATCACATTCCCAGGGATCCAGGTAATGTTGACCAGCCTGCAGTTCTCCAGATTCTCTTTCTTGAAGATAGGAGTAATATTTGCTTTCTTCTAGCCCTTTTTAGAGAGTCTTTTTCCCTTTCCAAGTGATTTCCAGGCAAAAAGACCCCACACACCTCTTTTATTCCCCAGTCTCATATCTTCAGTTAATGCCTTGTGTTCTTTACTCTGCCCCTGGTGGAGTTGTGGCCTCTTCCCTTTCAAGAGTTTGCATTGTAAAAAGGGACAGAACAGCCATCCTATCGCAGGGTGACGTGATGCAAGATAGGCATAAGAGAGTAGAGCTGCTGGGATTTTTCTGCACCTTCTTGTCTTTCCTTCTAGAGAAGTGGGTAAGGATTTCGCTCATTTTGCCTGTCTGCTCTTCTCCAGGAAGTAGATAAGTGGAGCAGACAGATGAATAAAACTCAAAGATTGGGCTGATAATTCATTGGAGACTGAAGTTTCTCAGCTCCCTGGAAACTGACTGTTATCACAGCAGAATCATCATTACCTTTGGCCTCTTCCCAAATAAAACACAAAGCTTGCTGATTATTGACAGAAGCAGCTTCCAGCTTACCCTGAGGAGTGGATATATACAGGGACAGAAACATTCGTGAAATGCAAATTGAAGCAGTGAGAATATGCATTACCAAAGTGATAAATCAAGCAACATGGGGAAAACAAATTTTCTGACATGATTCCCTGTGTTCTCTCAAAGAGATGACCAGTTTTTCTCTTTCAGGTATGTGCCAAACCCTTTATATGTTTAAAAAAAACCCCACAAGACACATGCAAGTGTCTCAGACCCGAAGGGCAGCTTTCTTGGCCAGCTTGGAAACACTATCTTTACAGCCTATGTTGCTTTCCCTGCTTCCACAGCCACAAACCCAACTTTATTCCAAGAATGCGATGCCAGCCCAGTCCTTTTCTGTTTGCATGATATAAACCTGACACAGGAGGCCACATGCAGCTAAACAACCATCTTGGCCACCTCTAGAGAATCATAGAATGGTTTGGGTTGGAAGGGACCTTAAAGATCATCTAGTTCTAAACCCCCCTGCCATGGCCAGGGACACCTTCCACTAGATCAGGTTGCTCAAAGCCCCATCCCTCCGGGCCTTGAACACTTCCAGGGATGGGGCATCCACAGCTTCTCTGGCCACCCTGTTCCAGTGCCTCACCACTCTCATAGCGAAGAAGTTCTTCCTTAGATCAAATCTAAATCTACCCTCCTCTTTCAGTACAAAGCCATTACTCCTTGTCCTATCACTACATGCCCTTGTAAAAAGTCCCTCTTCAGCTTTCTTGTAGGCCCCCTTCAGGCACTAGAAGGCTGTTATAACGTCTCCCCAGAACCTTCTCTTCTCCAGACTGAACAACCCCAAGTCTCTCAGCCTGTCTTCATAGGAAAGGTGCTCCAGCCTTCTGATCATCTTCATGACCCTCCTCTGGACTCGCTCCAACAGGTCCATGTCCTTCTTATGTTGGGGGCCCCAGAGCTGGACGCAGTACTCCAGGTGGGGTCTCACAAGAGCAGAGAGGCGGGATCACATCCCTCAACCTGCTGGTCACACTTCTTTTGATGCAGCCCAGGATACAGTCGGCAATCTGGGCTGCAAGCACACATTGCCGGGTCATGTTGAGCTTCTCATCAACCAACATTCCCAAGTCATTCTCCTCAGGGCTGCTCTCAATACATCCTCTGCCCAGCCTGTGTTTGTGCTTGGGATTGCCCTGACCTATGTGCAGGACCTTGCACTTGGCCTTGCTGAACTTCATGAGGTTGTATCTTATAGTCGAATTTTCAAGTCAGGCATCTGAACCTACGTTCCACATGACTCTTGAAGTATGCAAAATCAGACCCTTTCGTAATGTTGTATTTTTTTGCTTAAAAGTATTTTTAATTAAAAATAAATACTATATTTTCTAATTCATCCTTCTGTTTCCTGGCATGTTTGCTTGAAATTTTCAGGCTTTGTTCCACAAATTATAGATGGACTAAGAAAACAAGCAAGGTAAGATGTAAACTGTGAAACCAGGCAATTCTATGCATTCTACATGAGCAGGTGACTTCTTATTTGAGACAGTGACTAAACTCTGACCTTGGTAGTTGAGCCTATCATACTGCTGGGGATCAGATCACACAAAAATCCATCCTTTCATTCTTTCTAAAGATCCCAAAGGAGAGATGAGGTAAATACTTATTTCCTAGCTTTAGAGTTTAAATGCAGAAGAGAACAAACATTGGGAAACTACCCAACATCTTTTCAAAGGTGCTGTGCAAATTCACCCACACGCCTGCACTTACAGTATGTTTTTTCTCTCAGAGGAGGGCATTAGGAAAGAAAAGAAAAGTTCTTTCATGTCTTAAATAAAATTCCGATTTCTTTGAAAGAAGATTTTAGGAAAGAAGACATAAAAGCAGGGTTTGGTTTGTGCCCTTCTGATCTATGCCTGGCAATCTTCTACAACCGGACTTCATAGCAGGAGAAGTGGAGATAGCTGGGTTTGGATTCCTGTTACACTGGGCACTCTGTTTTGCTGTATGAAATACAACATACAGAAGACTACTCACAGATACAGAAGACTGGTAGGTCTTCTAGGGAACTGCAGGATTTCAGAGATCCTCCCCACCACAAGACAAGCAGTTGACACATTCCCCTGTCCAGCTTGGCCATTTTCCAGCCCTTGCAGATTGCTTTTTTTCCCCTAGTTTTCCCTCTGTTGTGCAGAGACACATAAAGATACACACACTGAAAACCCACAGAATGAGTCATTCTTTTTCCACTCATATCCTAAACAGACACGCATGAAGGAAGTTATGTATCCATGTACATAACATACTTGCACTTCTTTGGGAAGAAAATATTCCATCAATCATCCTTAACAAAAAATTCATTTGATGATAAGAACAATTATCTTTAAGAAATGTCAAAGCATGAGTACTGGCTAGTGTTTTCCTCTCTTGGAAGCTGTGCTAAGGGATTAACAAGCGACACTGCCGTACTTAGAGAGCACCTCTTTTTCACTGGCTTAGGTACAAGATTAATGCAAAGCTGTAATCCTTCCATACTCTTCAAAAGTCTTGAATCATTCACAGCTCAGAAGAAAAGCATAATTTTTCTGCTTTCCTTCAACAAACATCCAGCCTGCAGCCTCAGTCAGGATACTGGTCATGCAGATAACTAGACATTTGCTCCTGAGCTGTCTTTGTTCCACATATTGAATTTTCCATTGCATTTGATCACTACCTTAAATGGCATCTCCTTCTCAAAGTCTGATGAATCTCTTCATCATTGCCTCCAAAAAGACAAGATAAGATACAAGTATGTATAATATATTAATATATGTAATATACATAATATATATAATAGAGAGATGTATAGTATTTTGTATCTATACAGATATATATAAGTAATGGTATAAAGGAAAAAAAAAATAGGTCCACTTTTTGCACAAATTGCATTTCCATTTTTTCCTTACAGAAATATACATTCAGTTTTCAGGATGAAAAGAGTATGAGAGAAGGAAAAAGCCACTCCTGACTAAGACTATTCACACATGTTAACATATTGCTGGAAGTTATTTTGATCCTGTGGTGACAGCTGAAGTAACAATACCTGTAGAATTCAAAATAGTAAAAAGAATAAATTCGCTGACTAGAACCTTATTTTTCATTCCTTTGCTATCTTTGTACATACTATTCTTGGTTATCTCCTACACTGGTGGAATATCTAGAGAAGTTGTTAAGCTGGTACCCAAGGGAACCTCTTTTCACCCATGGAAAAACTGCAAAAATTTTTGAGAAGTTCCCATCTCCCAGGGGTCTACAAACTCTGATCAGCAATGAAGATAGCATGTCTTTGCAACCATTCCAGTCCTTTTGAGCCTGCCCTCTAGGCAGCTAAATTAGAGGTGGCATGTCTACAACCACAGGCTAACCTATGGATCCTGCAAGTGCTTCCAAGCTCTGAGGTTCAGCATTCCAGTTGTTCCGCTACACAGCTGGGTACCACAGCACCATCTCAACTTATGTCCTGATTTCCACGCAAGGTTTTCATGACAGACTCTGAACATGAAGAATGAAGACATTGTGGAGCGAACTGCAAAATGTATCCACTCCGGATATTGCCAGAGACATTGCAAATGATATTGCCAGATTCAATTCACAGAAACCACCTCACTAATCTGTAAGCAACACTGACTTTCAGATGGGGACTTAAAGGTTCTGTATCCTGTTAACAATGCTTCAATCCATCCTCTTGCTTATTAAATCTAATTAATATTGAATTATATCAGATTTAAAAGGCTATGCCGTGATTAATTTCACTAGTAGCTCTCCAGTTTTCTAAAATGAAAAACAATTAGTAGGTGCCATAAAAGCTTACTTATGGGTCTTGGCAAGTTGATGCCATGTGCACTCATGAAACGTTAACCATATTAATGATATTGCTTTATGTTCATAGTAATAATGAAAGAGCAGGGAAATAAATGAAACTCAAGCGTCTGGAGTCCCAGGGCAGTACGAAGAGTGCTTCTCACGTTCAATGTTTTTCTTGTGCAGGAGGAAGAACCCCTTACGTACCGCAGAGCTCCTCAACCCTGCCCGCCAAAGCAGAGAGCCACCGTCACTACACTACGTGGTTGTCACAGCTCGTTTAAGCACTCTGGTCGCTCCTGGCCTGCTAGGCACGACGTTTCCCCAGTGCACAGGGGACAGACATCTGCCTATGATGTCACCAATTTCACAAGCACGGATCTTTTGGCAGTGGCAGGAGCAGTTCAATAACCAGGTCACAACAAAACGTTCAGAAGCCAAGCGGCAGAGGCATTGACAAGTGGCAGCGACGTTCTGACAGCGGGCGGCCAGGTCACACATGCAGGTGAAGCTTTGCTGTGAGCAAACTGCAAAAGCCTGCTATGGCCAGAGGCTCTCAAAAGGAGAGCCAGGCAAATGAACCATCAGCCCTTATTTGTCCTGAAGAAACATGAATCTTCTCAGCTACTGCGGGGGTCAGTGCAGGTAAGGTAGAGATAGATGCAAGCTTCCAGATTGAGATGCCGATCTGGATTACAACTTAGAATCATCTTTTTTTTCCTGATTAAAAAAATGCCTTTTCAGGCTTGTTCAGGAATGTGGGGCTGGGTTTATCTCTGTTGCACAGGCCTCACAATGGATGAAAATGCTTGTCTGAAGCACACTGGAAGAAACGCAAGCCATGCGTCAGGGAGATTGCAACTGCCCATGCGTTGATTGCCTCCTTGCAAACAAAAGGTGCAGGTTCAGAGGTTTTGTTTTCAGGGAAGCAATCCTAAACTGACTATGAGAGTTTTTACTGTACAGAGGTCTTCTGAGGCAACACTGCAAATAAAATCCAATGCAAGCAACAAGGTACTGACATCCTGAACGTTTTTCTGGGGTATGCAAAAGATGAGAAATTTTTCCCTTCTTGCTGGTACGCATAAGTGAAAAGCGTGCGTTCCTCCCTCAAGCACTGACTCAGTTGTTGCATAAGGATTATTTGTACCAATGGCAGTTAAATCTTTTCAACACAGACTTACTTTGGGCTGTTGCCAAGGCTTTAATGGAAGCTTCACTAAAGCAGCCATAAAAAAACCATTTCAGCTCTCCTAAGGTGCACCCTGAACCTGAGCTTGCCTGCCTGACTTGACTCTCTGTACTGCCATATGACTCTTGGGTGTCAGACCTCAGTTGTTACAATCTTCTAGTGCTTTCCCACACTCACCCAAGGATTTTCTGATCTTTTTATCTATTCACTTTCTATATGTTTCCATTTTCCCGGTGAACTACATTCACCTAGTTGGCAACTGACCGAGAAGAGAACAAACATGTAATAAAGGAATTATTACTGGGGCAGTGAATACAATCAAGTTGAGGGGTGATAGCTCCGTTGTTGGCTCCCACCCCAAGTTGGGCAGCCAGCAAAACATCCCTGCTACATGAAACTCATAGGTGGAAAACACCCCACTACAAGCTTTTCTGCTCATGTGTATTCTGCTGAGAGTATACAGACACAGCCTAAAAGCAAGCAAGCCAGTATGGGAAACTTGGATGCAACAGGAACCCCAGTCAGGGGACAGGACAATACAATCCTAACTCCCTGGGCCATGGAAAGGGACCATAGTGCAGCGGGAATGAAAGGGATGGGAAAGAGGTGCTCAAGACAAAAGCAGAGCTACTTAGACGCAACTCAGGGCTTAGATCTCTGTGATAGCAGTTTTGTGAAGTGCTTCTGGCACCGTGACTAGGACCAGACAAAGAGGAGAGGTCCTGCTGAGTTAGCTCAAGGCATAGCTCAGAAAATGGACAGAGTGGGTTTATTTTATTATTACTTGGGAAAGCTTGTGATAGATGGAGCCTGTAAGGAAAGAAATGTATCTGTACACAAGAGAAATCATCTGTACACGTTTGAAATTAAAAACAATACAGAAGAGTTTTTAAAGTTAAGACTTAAGCTAATAGGTGTGAAGGAGAACGTGATGATGTAACAGATATTGGAGGGATTAAGTTCTTAAACTAGAGATTATATCTTCAAATAAAGTTCAGTGTAAAATTTGATAAAATTTTATAACGAAATAGTGAATTACAGTGTCAGGAAATAAAACTTCTGTTATGGTAGGTCTATAAATGCAGGTGACCAGCTCAAGATCACCCTTTCAAATACTTTGCAAGAACCTAAAAATAAGGTTGTGGACTGAAATGCTTGGCTGTATGTGATAATAATGATATCTCAAAAATTTGGTGAAAAGCATAATCTGTGGTGCAGAATAATATTGCAGATGAACTATTATATAGGAATGACATAGTAGTGACATCTGTGACGGAGTATTTACATGTTAAAGAAAGCTGAGAGTCCAAGAGTATAATATTATATTAACAAAATAATAATAATAATATAATAACAAAATTAACACAAATATTAACAATGTCAATAACAAGCACTGAATACCTACAGACTGAATTTTCCATATCCAAATTGAAAAGGAATATTATTATTACATACTTAACCATCCAGAAGAGTGGCTGAGAAAAAGACTGCAAGTGCAAAAGACTAATAAAGGAGGAGTTTTATCTCCATACATACTGGATATATATCGCAATGGAGCATAAGAAACAATTTTACACCATTTAAACTACATTTTCTTGGAACAACTAATGTCCAGAAGAGAAGTAGCATTGTGTGATTGTTTCCTGAGTACACTATTGGATTTGGATCAAAATGATACTGATATAGTGACCATAATTATTTAAATTCAACATATTTTAAGGAGACAAGTCAAAAACAGTCACTGGAAGAATACATAACCCAAAAAATAATAATAAGGAAACTTACTAGGCGATTAAAAGATGAAGACATTTTCAGAAGTGCAAACAGAGCAGAAGTTCAGACTAAATATAAGCCACTGTCAAAAAAATTTTAGAACTACAAATTAAAACCATTTAATAGTAAATTATAAAGGTTAGAAATCTAAAAAAAAAGACAATCTCAAAAATAACAAGTCATATCCATGCCAAAACCCAGCATTTAGTCTTGGCATGTTAGAAATATAGAACATGACAGAACAGCAGCAACCTGCTAACATCTACTAAGAACATCTTTCTCAAATGCATGAGAAGCAGGAGGCTTCTGGGTCATGGGCTCTGTGGGGCTGCTGGATGATGGGGGTGTAACACAGCACACTTGTAGGGGTACAGATGAATGTACTCTTTGCACTGGTGTTTATTATGGAGGAGCTTAGTTAGGTTTCTTCACCCACACAGTGCTTTGCAGGGACAGTTAGGAAGAGTTCTCTCAAACTGAAGAGCCAGTGGGAAAGTATTTAGAACAAATCAGTAAAAGTAGTAGTAAAAAAATGCTCAAAAACCAGATATCCCTGAAGATTTCTAAAGGAATTAAAATACAGAGTTGCTGAGCTATTAACTGGGAGATGTAAACCCTCACTTAAATCAGAGGTGTTATGTGAAGAATGGAGGACAGGAGATCTGATGACAGTTTCTTGAAAGATTTCCAGGAGTAAGACCAATAAATCTAACTTCCTTCCAGGGAATCAGGAAAAACTATAATAGAAACACATGTAACCTAGTCCTCTGAGGTTTAGGTTGTGACACCTTTGAGGATCTACAGGGACAGGACTCACACTACTTCATATTCTAGAGTATACTTAGCATATTCTAACATAAGTGAAAATTTTTCTGCTCCAAAATCAAATTCTAAAATTGAATTGCTTAGTCAGTGTGGTCCAGATCACCAAAAACAAACAAACAGACAAAAAAACAAACAAACCACCACAAAACCAACCTTCTTAAAGACTTGATTGATGAAGTACAGTAAGTAATAAAAACAACTGATAATCTGTGTACTTAAATTGTTTATGTAGTGCCAAGGAACATATGTTGATCATATATGATCAGCTTCCACAGTTCACAATTCCACCTCATGTTTCATGTCATCACTTTTTGCTACATTCCCATTTACTCTGCCTTAGCTTGCTCTTCTCCTTCCTCTGATTGATTTTTCCATTTCTCACCTATCATTTATCTCAAGCTACTGTGCTGACAAACTATTCTCCGGCCTATGCCATTCCCTGTAATATCTAATGATTTTCCCATTCTTGCTGCTCACTAGTTTTCAGTATGTTTTCTCAACTAAATACAAAGGTCTTCATATATTTTTGGTATGCCTTTGTTCAACTTCTTGCCTCATCAGTGTTTAAACCTGTAGAGCACTCCCTGTATTAAACAGAGCTCTAGTTTAATCTTATGACAGCAAGATATTTTCCCATGACTACTCAAAACTGATTTTGTCTGATGAAATCTAGCTCTGATCTTACTATTTCATCAATAATCATTTGGCATAAGAGTTCCCAAATATTTAACATGGCACATTGCATTTCATCTTGCTTTTCATATGCCTTTAGCTTCCTGAGCTTTGATCTTCATTCAGATTCCTTGTTGAGGGGTTAAGGAGAGCACTGATCATATGTTAAAGCTCTTTTTCTCTGAAATGACCATGACCTATTCCATTGAAAGATGATTTGTACCCAACAGTCCATCAGTTAAATAGGTTCTATAGCTGCATGAGCTGCCTGAGAACTATGTGCCAATTTACAAAAACAGCAACAAAAATAACCCAGCATTGAACACATTTTTCAATGTTAAACACCACACTGTGTTCGAATTCATGTACAAAATTGTTAAACAATTTTTAACTTAATGAAACCTTGAACCCTGTTTATAAGTTTTTAGAATCATTCTTCTAGTTTATGAGCAATCCAACTATGCCAGAACAAGAAGTGCAAGGCCAACTAACATATTGCTGTAGCTACTGTAATTAGAATACAGCAGCATTACCTAAGGTCAGGGAGCCATACTTATCTGCATACATGTTGAAAACGATGCTTGTGAAACTAAACAATAACTACGTGTCACATTATCTAAGAAGAGAGAATCTGCAAAGGACTAGAGACAAGTGCACCCATTAGGTACAACATAGTATGTGCAGTTGACTCACCATGTCATTGCAGTAGATGAAAAATCTGAAAGCAAGATTTAGCCTGTAAGGTAAGTGAAACAGCCTAAGATTATTTCGGAAGTTGAAAATTATGGCCACTAACATTCTCTTGATTTTTAATTACATATCAGATATTTATGTCTCTACCTCATACATGACAATCTCCATATGGACATGTATGAAGAGAGGGCTTTTTTTTAAACAACTGTTTAATGTTAAAATCAATTTCAAGGGCTTATTAATATCCAAAATATAACAATTTGGCAGTGAGGTTCAGCACTTTTTTCCAGAGAAACCCATGGCAATACTCCCATTAAAAGTAAGACTTTAAATGCATTAATATTCTCAGAAAGTGGGTTCTAATAAAAAATTGAGTCAAACTTCTCAGCCTAAAGATGACCAAGAAGCATACAGAAGTAGATTTCAAGAATATAAAAAGTTTTTGCAAAGAGAAAAATAACAATATTCATTGAAAAGAGCATAATAAATAAGGAATTTAAACTGGACTTTAAGGTCAGAAAGCTCAGCTTAGACAACAAGAAAAACTGCCTAATGTTAACAATTGTGAAATAATGGGCTAGTGCACCTGGAGAGATCTTTAAGTCTTAAAATATGAGTGTTTCTCAGTCACATGACCTTGTCAAGGGATTCAACAAAGTCCAGAATATTTGCAAATACTATACACCAACAGTCAGCAGCAGTTGAGTAACCCCAAGATGCCAGAAGCCTAAGTCTTCCTAACTTCTAAGTGAGAACAAAGCATAACTGCTGGCTGTCAAGCTGCTGCACTGGTCAGTCAATTACCAACATCAGTTCAGCTACAGCAAGAGAATCAATACAAATTATTATAGGTAGCACATCTATCTGGTTATCATTTTTCCATCCCAGAACAACTGAGCTTTTGCTCATTCAAAGACTGATAAAAGGCTCACATTTGAAACTTGCAAAAAATCCAAGTAGTAATTGGTTACACACCGTCATCTGTGAGAAGTTAAGCAGGTCCAACTGATCCTACTTTTAGGCAAAAGAATCAATCCTGAAATCCTTTCCAGACTTATTTTCTCTTATTCTAATGATCCTATTGGCCTAGAGAAAGAGAGAAGGGAAAATATGTCTTGCACTAGCTGCACTAGCAAACATGCTACAGGATATAATTGTATTTCACTGCTTTTATATACATGGATATTGTTAAAGGTATTCCTTTCCAGATACTTTGGACTAAAAGAGATCAGGGACCCCTATTCCAAATTAAGGAGTGTCCACACATGCAAGTAATCAAGCAGTGTTCTTCCAAAATAAATATGGTGCATGGCCGTTCTTAGCTGGTGGAGCAATTGGTCTGGTTAATTCCGATACAGGCATAGAAGCCCTTATTTAAAAAGAGCAGTATGTGTCCAAAAATAACTTAAACACTGATTAAACATTACATGAAATGGTTTGAGAAATGGCTTCATGGGTTAAAGAACAGAAAACAGACTACAGATGCTTCTGTTTTACCATTCCTGTTGAAGTTTTTCTCTCCTCTCCATCATACTCTGTTTTTTTCAAGTGACAAGCATTCACTAATCCAATGTGAAGACATCAAGCTGCAATTCAGACATCCAATAACTAAAGAAAAACAATTTAGAGGCATGTTAGAAAGATAGTTCCATCTCAATCCAACACTTCTGTTATGAAGAGGATATCTAACATTTCCTACAGGAAAAAAAAACGAAGGAAAAGAGAAAGATCCAGAGTAGATCTGCACTGAGAGACACGACAAACTGCTGTGGAACCTGTTAGATGGCAGTGAGAAGAAAAAGTTGGCATAGTAAGTTAAAAACAAATTGTCATTATGAATAGTAGTCTTCTTGAGGTTTCTTCCATTCTTTGCACATATAAACAAGATTATCAAAACCAGGATATGAACCTTTCATACCTTTTTATATTAACCAAGAATAAAACCACTTTTCTAAAATTTTGGGAGAACGCCAACTGCTGAGATCAAGAATGGATCCTTCAGAACTTTATGTTTAAACTCCTTTATTTTGTTCCAGGTTTTTAAGAGTGTGGGTTTTTTGCTACAACATTCAAAAACTTACCTGGATAATACCCGTAAATAATACCCTGGATAAAACCCAGTGATGGCCATTTGCCAGCATTGCTCTCAGAAAATTCTCTTCATTTTAGCCACCTCTTTACACCTCTGATTGTTTCAATAATATTCAGTTCTCCTGCATTCCCTGATCTGACACCTTATTAACGTGAGACAAATATTGCTAACACCTCCTCCTACACTTTACGACCTGTGTGCTTAGATAAAGGTTATGATGCAATTCCTCCATTAGGATTTCCTCTTGAGTTTGCTGTCTCCCTGTAACCCCCACCCCAGCATTTTTATGATGTATGCAGAGTTTAAAAGTATGTGGTCATGCAAATGTCTATTCCAGTAATTGCCTATCGGCCTTAAAACTGGATTGAATTCCATTCATAAAGCAAGGTGTAAGTCCCTTAAATCGTTAATGTTAGAGCATGACTGCCAAATCTGTGTCATTTCTGAGAACAGAAACAAATGAAACTCCAAATTAGTTTTCCAGGTGTGCTCAGCAGCAGCTCAAAGATTTTAAGCCATTTAAAACACTTCCCTTAAGAATGTTTCCTTAGCATCTGATTTTTTTTCCTCTCAGGTCACTCTGATCTAATCAACAGGCGCCTAATTTACCGCATGAGTTAGCTTCACATTGAAATATTGACATAGGGGAATCTGAAAGGGCTACAAAGCCTTAAAGTGATTCAAGGCACATTTTTTTCTGTAGGGATATTGGTCCTTCCAGCATAAAAGGAAGGACTAGTGGGTGATAACTGAAGCTCAGAAGTGGAGTCTGACTGTGACTGGAGGGCGAAGAGGCCTCAGAAAAAGACTTAATTCAGGACTGCTGTTCTGGCCTCTGATTCTCCTGGGTAGCTCCTGCAAATACGGTGCTTTCTGTCCACCACCCTCTAGGATAGGAATTCTTTCTTTTTTCTTAGTGTCCAAGCAAAAGAAAATCCTTCTTTTGTCATTTCCAAATCAAACATTCAGCTTCAAGGCACCAGTGGCATTTCTGCTCTGGTCATGGTGGGTGTACAGCATAATGATGCTTTCTCTGTAAACCAGACAGAGCTGTAGTGTAGCTGGAGTGACAGGTTCACACTCTGATAAATTGCCATGATTTCTATATAGGCTTTAAAAATAAGATTGATGAATAGGGTGAATAGCATGAAACTAGGGTGAGAGCCTGAAACAAAGCCCAAAGGTAAAACACAGCAGGGCATCTAAAGAAAACACCCTTACACTGAAATAACACTATAACGCTTTCTCTCCTGTCCCCTTCTGCCAGTGTTCAAGACTACTGTCAGGCAAGTGGTAATGTAACGGCAACTGGTGATCTAAGTACCTCCTATTGTCAATCAGGTAAAATGTGGAGGTATGCACACGTTGGGCCAGAAGGCCCTCGCTGGTTCTTTAGTGTCATGTAAATGTACAAAACTGGTTTTAAAAGTGTCATTGTCAAAGATGGGGAAAGTTCCTTGGAAATGCTGAAGACTATCAATATCACACAACTTGGAAACAGCCCTGCCCTTTGTTCCTCAAGGTTGGAAAGAGCTGGTTTGTGAGAAGACTCTATAGAGCACATGGTTTTCACTCTGTTGTGGAGCCCTTGTAAGAGACCTCAGCAGCCAGCCCACTTTTGGTGAAAATTATTACCAGCTCACTACAACAGATGGTATTAGAGAGCAACAGAAACAAAATATAAAATAGATAGGGGAAACAGAGTAAGATGCACCTAAGAGCCACTGCAGAAAGGAAGAAAAGATGTTACATAATCACAGGCAGGATTCAAACATATAAATGGTAAAACACTAGTGTTTGAATCACCTAGAGAGTAAACTCAAGAATTTGAGCTGTGTGCCAAGAAAACCAAAGCCTAAAATCACTCGTGACTTGCAGAGATAGACATGAAACAGCTGCTGAGCTTGTGATGACCATCTAGCTAGATGACTAGTCCATAGCTTTTCAATCGGCCTTTCTATTCTCAGTCACTGCTTTGAGGATAGATTTGATAAGTAGTGGTTGTCATCTACCATCTATGATCTGTTAATGATCTGATATGTCCAGCTTCCATGAAACAATCTCTTTTGAGTTCAAAGAAATTGTTCGCCACTAATACCATATATCAAAATCTGCCTTCAGAACTGATGCAAAGCAGCCCTTTCTTGGTAGTTGCATCAGACAAAGGACTGAATGTATATAAAATTCTACTTGTGCAAGAGATTAAATGTTCACTGCATCTGTGTGTTCTTGATGGCTTTTTGCCCGAAGCAGACAGATAATCTTGCATTTCAAGTTTTACCCTTTCTTACCAGAATCATTTTTCAAAATTCTTCATCACCGTGGAATTAGGTCGCAGGTTTTGAACGTTTTTAAGTGTTTGGGGATGTTATCAGGGTTGGCAACATGACAGCGTTTCATGCAGGTGTCAGAGAAAGACTTGGGAAGATTAGATTCCTTTGCTTAACAGAAATCTCAAAACAGACAAACTGTCATAAACGCTGGGAAATTATAAACCACAAGTAATTCTCCTTTCTGATTTTCAGCAACACGCAAGCTCCAGCTAGGAAGATCACTTTCTTCCTGAAGCAGCACCGACTTCGAAGAGGTTCTTATATAGTTGATCAACTCAAGCCAATGTAGTTTCAGGTCAGAAATTGAAAAGAGAGTAGCAAAGCGACGAGCTAATTCTCTGTGAGGCCCTGCGTAGGACAGGAATCCCTCCATCCACTCACACAGAGAGTTCTATATCCAAGGCTGTCGGCAGACCACATTTTACAAACATTAACTCCGCTTAAGTTGTACTTGTATCTGGTATTCCTGTAGTAATTATCCTTCTCTCTGTACTTTAAAATACTTAATTCAATTAGACAGACGAAGACATCAGAGGTTGTATAAATGCATGCTGTAAAAGAAGCGTGGTAGAGGACCTCTACATCTTTGGATATGGTTTTGGCAGATGTCCTGATTGCAAACACAATCTCTTTAATGTTCAAATTATGTGCTCTTAATGGTGTTTGCCCTCAGAACATTAGCTGTAATTTACAAGCTGTAAAGCTACAAATCCAGTTTGTGCCTGCTACTGTAGGTATTATTGCTCTATTAATACCTATTAAGTCTCTGAAATATATTAAAATTCACGTTCAACACATTTTTCATGGAAAGTTTCAGGCTAGTGCATATTAAATAAAAAGTCTAACAGTCAGGAAGCAAATGACACTGCCTAGAATCAAAAGAGAAAAACAAAAATCTGAATGTGTTCAAAAGACATTATTACATTTGCACCTGTGGGAGAGGCTAACAAGCTAACAGGAATTTGTAGAAAGCCAACACTTAAAAAGACATCGCTGTCAGTATTAGCAAATAAAATAAAATCCAAAACAATTGGAGGGCTAGAATTTGTATACCTAACTTACATTTCTAGAAGGCACAAATAAAATTTCATGTCTCATTGAGTGCTAAGAAAACTTAGTTATGCTCCAAAATTCTGTGAATAAAACCCCTGACATTTCAGTCAGTATGACTGTCGGCATGGTTTTGAGTCCACCTGATGGCACTTCGGAACACCTGCAGCTTTCCAGCTAACAGAGAACAAAATAAGCATCTTTTGAACCAGCAACATATCCGCTATAAGAAAGAAGTGAACAAATAAACAACATCCCAAACATTTAGAAAGAATAATTACAGAGAAAGATTTTTACTACACAGATCTGAAATTAATGACGGTATAAAGAGCTTGAGTGGACAAAGCACAGCCAAATGAGGAGGGAAAGTGAGGAAGGCAGTATACTGCAGTTGTGAATTTCCAAGATAAGACATTGAAACTACACAGAGATCAGATTTTACTTGCCTGTTTCATGCATCATGTAAAATATATGGTTTCACTGAATAAGAAGAGTGAAGGAATACCTGACATGAATTTTTTAACTTCTGGTCCTGAGTATACATAGAGACTGATTAAATAACATACAATTTGTCAAGAAAAAGAGTCAGGGAGTTCTGTGTACCAGCAGATGACACTTCCCAAGCAGCACAGCTGGAAGACAGGAAGCCTGCACTCCGTGTACGTTCCAACACTCCCTGCAGAAAGCACGCTTCTACAGGATCACTAGAGCTGAATGTTTCCAAACGCCCCTAATGCCATCTCTGAGATTCTAAGAAATACGCACAAAAAAAAATGAAGTCATGAAAGCAATACAAAAGGAAGCAGTATAAATACAAAAGCTGTTATTAATGTGTTGAAAATACTGTCTTCAACACAGAGATACAGCTTACTTCGCCATACTCACCCTATCTAATAAAGTTGACTAGGACAAAAGCATTCATATTGTGGTCATTGCTTTAACAGGTTATGGGCAATCTTTCTCTCTCAGCCCTTTGAAATGCTACCAATTCCAAGCCCCTCTATTTGGGGGTTATTTTCAGTTTCATACAAATACATTATCAGCAATAAAAGACCAAATTGTGACAGAATTCTTGATTTTACCTTTTGTAGATTTTTTTTCCTCACAATCCTAATATCCTTTGCAGAAAGTTTTTTAGGATATAACAAGCTAAGAAAAAAAGACAGATTTAATGACTTTTGCAAGGAAGTCCTATTTAAATAGCACATTTCATGATTCATATAAATTTTATCTATTTGTTTCAATGGAACATTGTACCATTTCCCCTCTACCACTGAGTAACTAAAAAAGAAAACGTCATTCTGTGTCTAGTCAGTACCATCTAGAAGGACTATCACACAGGAGCAGTTATGCAGTTAGAATTTTCATAATGAAAAAAACTGTTATAATGTCAGCTTGCAGGCTTGGCTCATATCCTTTCATGACTATGGAATATAGAACACTTTGTGATTATAACTGGAAATGCTGACATCCACAGCAGTGATTAAAAACTGAGTTTTGCAGACCAGTTCTAAACTTCTGGGTTTTGCAGATTAGCTATAAAGTCATAAAGAAAATTCACAGAACCACAGAATGATTGAGGTTGGAAGGGACATCTGGAGGTCATCTGGTCCAACTTCTCTGCTCAAGCAGGACGTCCTAGAGCTGGTTTGCCCAGGACCATGTCCAGACAGCTTTCAAGCATCTCCAAGGATGGAAACTCCACAACCTCCCTGGGCAACCTGTGCCAGGGAACCATCACCCTCACGGTTAACAAAGTGATTCCTGATATTCAGAGGGAACCTCCTGTGTTTCAGTTTGTGCCCATTACCTCTTGTCCTGTCACTGGGCACCACTGAAAAGAGCCTGGCTCCATCTTCTTTGCACCCTCCCTTCAGATGTTCATAAACATTGATGAGATCCCCCTCGCAGCCTTCTCTTCTCTGTTCTGGGCTGAACAGTCCCAGCCCTCTTTTCTTTCCTCATATGTGAGATGCTCCTGTCCTTTCATCATCTTTGTGGCCCTTTGTTGGACTCTCTCCAGAATGTCAATGTCAATACAACAATCTCCTCTTGTACCAAGGAGCCCAGAACTGGACACAGCACTCCAGCTGCGGCCTCACCAGTGTTGAGCAGAAAGGAAGGATCACTTTCCTCAACCTGCTGGCAAAACTCATAACGCAGCCCAGGATGCCATTCACCTTCTTTGTGGCAAGGGCACAGTGCTGGCTCATGGTCAACTTAGTGTCCACCAGGAGCCACAGGTCCTTTTCTGCAAAGCTGCATCTGCATACACCCATCCACCGCAGTGTTTGTCCTTGTTTTTATCTTTTGTTTGCTAGTGGCAGTACGAGGACATCTGTGCAATCAGCTGCATCAACAACAGCTAGAAACAATAGCAAAACGCAGCTTTATATCACTGCATTTCTGCTTCTGGATTTTATTTTTTAAATAAATGATTAACTGTGCTGTGAGTAACAAGACTGGAAAGTGAGTTAAGCTCATAGAAACTACATTTTCATAGAAACTAAATTTTATCTCCTCTTCAGGAACACATAGAAAAGCTTTTTTCACAAAAGTAAATAGTTATAATAATATTCTTAGATGTAAGATCTGCATTTTGAAAGAAGAAAGATGAGGTAATTGCTAAAATACAAGTCAAAGAATCAAGGGACTTTGATCCTGCAGCTTGGAGTGAAATAGGTCCACAACAAATTCTCAAGAACTTGCGGTTCTCACCCATGGTATGAGATGTTTCACTCAACAAAAAACTCCAGTTGTCTTGTCTCATCTAAACTCTCAAATGTAGTAATGAAATTTCAAAACCATGATTCCCAGTCTTCTTCCCCCTTCCTCCATCTACTTTATCCCAGTGACACACAGTAATTATCTTCACCTCCCTCTAAAACAGCATGAAAAAATTGCAAAAAACTTCCTCAAATAGGAAAGAATAATATTAAAATACCCAACAAATCTGAAGGCTTTTTACAAACATACAAATGAGTCAAAGCTACAGGATGTTAGTCCCTACCAGTAAAGGTATTTAAGCCTTAATATTTCACTTAGCAATGAAGCAAACATGTAAAATAATTACTGTCAAACAATTAACATGTTTTAGCGACAAGGAAATATATCATTTGCTTTAGGGAAAAAGCAGCAGTATGTGCTCCACTGATGATTGCAGAAATTCAGTCCAAAATTCACTGTGTTTTCTTTTACAGATCATGGTGAAACATGTTTTAGGATACCTTTCAGTATTTTTTTTGATGTTTATTTGTATTCAATGCATTGGGCTTGCGTCTTTGAAGCAGTCTACAATGAACACTTTCAATGTGCAGTCTTGATAAATAGGAATGAGACCAGGTAGGGGAAACAAACACACGTTCAAAAAAGATGGGTAACCCCTCTTCATTAAACAAAAGATGCAGCTTCATGCCAAGGATGTTTGGCTGGAGAACTAAGAATATCCCCTAGATCTTTCTGAGGTGTACAAAAGAAGAGTGCAGCTACAGAGAAATACACAAAATCAAAGAACAAATATTGGAAAATAGCCTGAAGAAATTCATCTCTCCCCTACATCTGAGTATGCTATCTTCCCTTCATAGGCTGACAAAAACAAGGCAGGAATACATGAAGCAATTGAAACAGAAGGTGATAAAAGGTTAGGTTAAGAATTGATTTAAAATTAGAATTAAAGGTGGGACACCAAAATGATTGGGCATAGCTTGGGTTTATATGGAGATTATCTTTTTCCACTACTAATAACTCTGAGAAATCTCCTTTTGATTGGAAGCTATACACACTTTCCAGACGTCCTGCAAAAGGGCACAGTCAACTTCCAAAATGCTTTTATAGTGGTGGCTTCAACAAAGTAAGTTTCCCCTCAATACTCACCGGGATAGTCTCAGTGTGCTCGGTGTTTCCTCACTGCTCTGGCTCTACATTGCAGGCATATTACATGTTTTTCCATGTTACACTGGTAAGAAGAAGCTGCAAGAATTCCTCCTCTGCAGGAATTCCTTGATCCCCAGATTCTAGAGCAACATATCCTGATCCTGTGTCTGACCTCAGTGCTATACACACAAATGCAAAGGTCACAGTGTTCAGAAAAGGCATGAAGGAGATTAATGGAGTCTCATTCTTGGAAAGAATAAGGTTGCCCTCCTTACAATAAGTATTTAGCGAGTATGGGAAGTCTCATGTCTCAAATGAAATTGTAGAGATGTAGCCTGATCAGGTATTCAAAATGCTCCACACTGCATAGTGATTTCAACAGAACAGTGATGAATTATTACTGTTGTGCTTTGCATTTAGTGGACCTTTTCAATAGTTGTCCAACAATTCTGCTCTGTCAAGTAGACACGGTTTCACCTAGTAAAATCTCATAACAAAATGAGTTTCCTATTGGATAAAAAGGTTTATACCCACCAATTTCCACCAGCATGTCTCTCAACAGTCACTTCTTACTCAGAACAGGGCTGTGAGAAATAAGTTCGTTGTTAATTAACCTTTTCATGAACACAGTAGTTTTCATTGTCCATTAATCCTTAATGTCAGGAACAGCTATTTCCATCCATTCTATTTTTTTTTCAATTAAAAAAAAAAAATCATTATTACTGCATCATCATTTAATAATGAACTCTTAGGAAAAACTTTCTGAAAGACAGTGGGCAGGTCACTCAAGGCAAAGCTCTAATTCACTGCCACGCTTCCTTATCCAGAGAGGGTATTCAAACTGTATGTAAAGGAGCATGTCTGTCCCAGAGAAGGGAAGATGACAAATAGGTCAAAATTAATTGAAGCCTCACTGAAGACGTCTTTAAAAATAGCTGTCTGCAGTTACAGAGCGCTACATCTCCCTCACTTATTTAATGTCTACTCTCTGCAATATAAACCTAATTGCAGAAATGATCCATTCAGCACAACATAATTTAAGATTAACAGATTGCATCGCGGAGCTTTACAAAAGTGTCTGAGGTTTATTTGGCTGCTGCTAGCTCCTACAGGTCTTCAGAAGAGGACCATTCATACCAACACTGCTAACAGGTGAAAAATCGGTCAGTCCTGCTTCTGCTTGGCACACTGCTGTCTCCAGTTTATTTTCATTGGCTGCATTTGGACTACAAATGAATCACAACAAATACTAGTGTCATGGTTTAACCCCAGCGGCAATTAAGCACCACACAGCCACTCGCTCACTCCCCCACAGTGGGGTGGGGTAGAGAACAGGAAAAGTTAAAGTGAGAAAACTCAGGGATTGAGATAAAGGCTGTTTAACAGGTAAAGCAAAAGCTGCACATGCAAGCAGAGCAAAGCAAGGAATTCATTCACCACTCCCCATGGGCAGGCAGGTGTTCAGCCACCCCCAGGACAGGAGGGCTCCATCACACATAACTGTTACTTGGGAAGACAGATGCCGTAACTCCAAACATCCTCCCATTCCTTCTTCTTCCCCCAGCTTTATACGCTGAGCATGATGTAATACAGCATGGAATATACCTTTGGTCAGTTGGGGTCAGCTGTCCCGGCTGTGTCCCCTCCCAGCTTCTTGTGCACCCCCAGCCTCCTCGCTGGTGGGTCTGTGTGAGAAGCAGAAAAGGCCTTGACTCTGTGCAAGCACTGCTCAGCAGTAACTAAAACATCCCTGTATTATCAATACTGCTTCCAGCACAAATCCAAAACACAGCCCCACACTAGCTACTACAAAAAAGATTAACTCTATCCCAGCCAAAACGAGTACAATATAAACCTTCAGGCATATACTGTGTCACAGAGCATCAGACCCACTACATCAAACTGACATGATCTGACAACATTAATTATCTTATCTTCTATAATTCCATTGTATCATGACCTGTCTGTGAAAAGGTAAAGAACTAATCATCATAATCAAGCTAAAGAAACATTTGATTCCAGATACTGTTAACTAAAACAAATTTTTAAAACCTCTTGTAAATTAAGTGAATAAACATTGTTTCAATAACTGTGTTTATTGTTTCAATTATTGTATTTATGTATTTGTAGAACATATACATATTATACCATGGGAGAAACTCAGGAAGGTAGTCTATGGGTCAACTCCATCCCTATGTTGCCTGAGGACCAGGTAGAAAAGATGAGCAAATTATCTGACCTACCAACCTCCAATAATAGGTCCTCACAGTCAACATGATCTTTTCAGTAGCTAGAAGCAGTAACAGTCAAACTATTCTTCGTGGAGCCCTGCTATCAAGGATCCAAGATGCCCAACAGGCTGCTGGAACGTCACAGTTTATGGGCATGTTCTGCTCAGTTCACAAGGCCAGTGCTCCCTTCCACCCATCAGCACTGCGGCGTAGGCTGCACCAGAAGCACAGGCAGCGAGTCCTAAGTATTCAGGCAGAGAGAATAGGTTTCTGTCTTGCACAGAGGATCTGCTGTTTTTATCTTTTCCTTTTTATGCTACTGTGGCACCGCTTGCTGCTCTGAAAGACACCTATCTGACCACTTGTTCAGCCACGTGGTCACACGCTCAGCAGCTACAATTCACCATTCTGGCAAGCTCTGAAACATTCTCTCCCTTAAATGAATACGGCTGATCACACATCAGCTAGACCGTACTGACCACACTGTAGCAACAAGGCCTTCTTTGCAGACTCATGGGAATATTGCCTCCTTATTAATGACTTACACCTTTTGAGTGCGCTAAGAGCAGCACGCAGGCTACGGGAGCAAGAGTCAGTGCATTTTGAAAGGCTCCGAAAGCTGCACCCAGGTAGCTCTGCGACACAGCGGCACCATTGCTAACAACAGGCCCTAAGCTTCCCACTGAATTTGCGAGGCGTCAGGCCTGAGTCTTGTCAGCCTTGCCGTGTCTGAACACGTCTTGACCTGCCTGCAGCGTTGTTTTACTCGCTGTGCCAGTGTTTGCAATTCCTCTAACTGACCTCTAATTTGGTTTACTTTTATCTTTGTAGAGTACAACTACAGTTTTTATAGATAGCAGTAAAAAGCTGTTTCTCTATGCAGAATGAGATACTTACTCTAACGTAACGATGTAGTATGAAGACATTTAGGCCTGATCTGGTAGCAGAGGCCTCGAGAAGTGAAGACACAGGATGCGGTATAGAGGAGTGCAGGTATGGGATGATAAAAGATGAGGCACAGACTTGGCACTGGTGACTATAAACAACTCAGCCATGATCAGTAACAAAATGCAGACCTGGACAAAACTGGGTTTAGGGGTAGCTAAGAGAACAAAGAAGCAGTATCCAGTACATGTAAAATGCATCATACATTATAAATCCAGATGTACCATGGAGCTGCAGACAAATGAAGAAACGGCAAAGGTGTAAAAGTGTGTTAGCAAATGTATAAAAATCCCAAATGGTGGATCCTAATGTGAGGAAGAAGGAACCATTGATATGAACATCCTATTCCTCCTGGCACAGCACTCTAGATGCTGACAGCTCATGGTAAGACCCACACCAGAACAAAACCACTGACCTTGGGACACAGAGGAGCAGTAAAGGGGTGAGCATAATCCCCCAAAATGTGGAGAACATAAGAAGTATTAGTGAAGCAATCTTAACTGCATTATTATTCTTTCTTTTTCTACAGCAGATCTAGACTAATAATGATTATTGACTTGGACTAAGATTTCAACTATACAAATTTTAAAAAATCATTGATATATATGAAATATATCTACACAAACATATACATATATAAAAATGTGTGTTTCCTTGTGTCTGCAAACAGGATTTTGAGTGTAGCAGACTACTGATTCCACTGTTGAAGCTAACACCCACCAGTACCTATAGTTGCTTACATTGTACCAATAGAGATGGAGGCAGATGAAAGACAGTACTGAAGCTATGGTAAGTCTAAATTTTGAGCAAAACTGAGTAAGTCCAGTTACAGCTTAAGCCAGGGAACATGTCCTCATTGGTGAAATTACAAACACAGGGTTGTTGTGAAAGAAAGAGGTTAGATCAAAATATGACAGTGGATACTTAATTCAATTATGGAAGCAAAACCTTATTAGATGTATGTTTTTAGTTTGGTAGGAAATTTGAAGACTCAAATGCCAAATATTTTAACATTACTAGTTTTCCAATTATGATTCTCACCATCTCCTGTTGAGAACAGTTGACCAAAGAGTATTCATATGATTTAGCCTCCTGCAAGTCAAGAAACAAAACTAATTCTAAGACCTCTCTTTCCAGTTGCTCTTGTCTACCTAGATAAAATGGAACGATGAAACTTTCAGTTGAGAAGTCTTTAAATTCAGATGCATGGCAAATTACAGAATCACAGAATCATTGAGGTGGAAATGACCTTCAAGACCATCAAGTCCAATCATCAACCCAACACCACCATGCCCACTAAACCATGTCCCAAAGTGCCACGTCTACACATTTTTTGAATACTTCCAGTGATGGTGACTCCACCACCTCCCTGGGCAGCCTGTTCCAATGCTTGACCACTCTCTCAGGAAAGAAATTTTTCCTAATATCCAGTCAAAGCCTCCCCTGGTGCAACTTGAGGCCCTTTCGTTCTATCGCTAGCTACTTGGGAGAAGAGACCAACACCCACCTCACCACAACCCCCTTTCAGGTAGTTGTAGAGAGCGATAAGGTCTCCCCTCAGCCTACTCTTCTCCAGACTGAACAACCCCAGTTCTCTCAGGTGCTTCTCATAAGATTTGTTCTCCAGACCCCTCACCAGCTTCGTTGCTCTTCTCTGGATATGCTCCAGCGTGTCATACAGTCAAAACCTAACATTCTCATTTCACATCTCCTGAAATGCAGTCATTCAGAATTGCCAGTTCTTCCTAAAAGCAGCACAGAATTCATATATGCTAAAATTGCGTATATTATTCAGTTTGTGGAAGTCAGTGCTAGAAGCTTTCTTGTTTTTAGCAAGGAATGGTGTTGGCCTTTTTTCTTTAATGAACATAATTGCATAAGTTCATGAACTAGTTGCCAAATTTCTTGATATGAAATACCAATAATCAGGCAGCAATTCTGTAAGTTGCAATGACTGTAAGAAATACAGTCTTTAAATGCATTGTTCTGTGACTGTAAACAGGGATTCCCTTATGGAATAAAACTAATTATTTGATCCAATGACAACATTTATTCTTTTTATTATTTTGAACATTACAATTATTTTTAACATTTATTCATTTTATTATTATTTATTAATATTTCTGTCAACATTATTCAGGGATATGACAGAGGACTAGGAAATTATTCAGACAGAGCAAAACATATGTATATCAGGCTACAGAATACACACACGATGTGTTCTCCTGCGAAAGTACCTGTAACCAGGTGACTGTAGAAAGTAGATGCAAGTATGAATAATAGAAGGCAGAATATTACATAATCTCAGGTACTTCACTGCAGCCAAGCAAACTGAAGGAAAAGCCTGCATATGTCACAGTTTAGATTAACTCATAAATAATCAAGTTAGTTGTAGTTTAGTACTGTTAGTACCAAATTTTGCAGAATCTTTTTCAATTAGCCAAATAATAAGTACAGCTATGCCTGTTTCTCTGATTTTTGCACAGGATACACTTAAAGATTACAGGCATACAAGAAAAAAAAAGATACACACCTTGAAGGATACCAGTTATGCACTGGACTGGAACTCAGGAGATGTAGGTTGTATTCTCAGACTTGCTGAAGATTTGCTGAATGATATTGAGCAACTGATTTGTGGTTTCTATGTTTCCCTAAATATGCTTTATCTATATTGTCTATACAGAATTTAACTATACAGAAATTATTCATGTCAGAACTGGCTCTTGTTACTTTTCATACAATGGGAAACACAACGGACTCTGATCTCAGCGGTGTTCATCTATGTACTAATGCCATAAATTACTTAACAGCTTAGAAGATTAATCTTCTGTGGCAGTTAATTGTGCTACATGTAAAATCAGGTACATCAGCTCTTTCCTACAACAGCCAGCATGTCAGTTCAGTTGCAGCCACGGAGGAAAAAAATAAAAACCCAGTGAACACTAGGAAAGAAAGAGAAAAGACTACTGATTCCCTGCTTTGATTTGCCTTGGGGGTTGCAGCTGTACTCGCCACCAATCCACCTCTCATCTTCTAGATACAGGAGCGAAGTCTGCTCTCCTCTGCTGGCCACCAGCCAGTATTACACTTTCCACAGTCACAAAAATGAGCACAAAATTTGCTTCAAAGTTAACAGCACTAAAAACACATTAGAAGAAACACAATAAGAGTAATTATTATTTCTCAGCAAAAGTAATGTCATCAAGTGTGAATGAACACTACACTATCATCACACAAATCCAGACAAAATATAAACAAAGATATTTCAAAACACACTTGAAATAAGGTCTAAATTATTTCTAAGGCATTCAATGCACTCTGACAATTTAAAATTATAAGACATTTCTGCAAAAATATATTAAAATAGGTTACCTCAAGTGTAGATTGGTTTTTCACTATTTTAATGGAAAACTAGTATGAGAATTCATATGCAATTTGAGTAGGACCAGCATATCAAGGTTTAATTTAAATGAAGTCTTTTTGGATAAAATATCCATGTAAACAGTTCCACTGGCATCCATATATAGTGTGGATTTACTTTATAATCCATCAGGTTTAACCATACTGCATTCCCTTTCTCCATTCTAGCAAAGCAAAACTAACACTTTGAACTAGAATACGAATTTATTTCTAGTGGTGACGTTGCAGGAAATGCATCATCTATGGTGATTCATGGTGGAAACTGTAACAACTTGCCAGTAGTACCTTAAGAATCATATGTCTTGATCCTTAGCAGACCTTTGCTATCACTACTGTACCATTGTATAGATGCAAAGATAGTGCCTGATGACTTTCTACATTACATATATGTGAAAAGAGGATAGAATTTGTTTTAATTATTATTATTACTATTTTTTACACTGCCCATTGGGCCCTTTTTCACTGCTTCACAATTCAGGATGTTGAAGTCACGCATTATAGGTGAATTAATACATTTGAATTGTTAGGAAGTGAATGCCAGTTAGCTATTTATAGTTACAAACCAACCACTGGGGGAAAAAAAAAAAAAAAAACAACAACAAACCCTTGCCAACCTATGAAGAGTACACAACATACATCTGTATCAAATTACTTATAAGTAATCATGTGATTAACATTAATAATTTTTCAACAGAGTTAGAGCTATATCACCTAGTACATTCTCGTTATTTTCAACAGTTATGATTGCCATGGTATCAACTGTAGAGAAAAGCCTTTGTACTTACTAAGTATTCCTTAGTAAACTGTAGACAACAAATAGCTTATCTGCTACTGCAGTGAGACATTTTTAGCTCCATTTAATACAGAGTGAATAAATATTAAAATTCTGAAAGTGTTTTTAAGTACTACTGTTTCGATTAGCAGCAAAAGCATGTATTTAATTTATTTAATCTGTTAGACAGTAAATGAATATGTATATAGAATCTAAATGTACATGAAACATTTTATATACACAATGTGTGCCCAAAGATAGACATTAAATATACAGACACTCTGAAATAGCAGTAGAACCAGCTGTTTTAAAAATCACACTTTCAGAAGCTATGCTAGTTGCAAATAATGACTTTTAACATGTCATACCAGCATTAGAATTTGCTACCATTAAAACATAAGTAGAGAAATTCCTTCTAAATATTAAAATCATACTGATGGTATTTAATCTGTTTCTAATTCTGGTACAGTGAGCCTACATATATTTTCTGTCTGGTCATATCACAAAGTTCTTTTTCTTCCTATAGAAGACATACATGGATATAAATAAGGTTACAGGCTTTGAACTATCATTCCAGAAAGCTTGACTATGAAGAAATTTTTAGTTATAATATATTATAATTATTATATAATTATATATTCTCATATGTAATTATAAAAATACAAGTTATGTACTGTTGGGAATTGTGTTTTCCTCCTAATGTATAAACCTGGAAGTGCCTTTCCCAATGTTCCTTGTAAAGTGTTTCTGCTGTAAACAAAGCTAAAGTTAACAGTATCACCCTGAAATACCACAGGAGGTCTCCTGAAACTGTCTCACATTCGAATTCCATCTGGATGCTATTTAAAGAACAAAGCTTGCCCCTTTGGTAATCAGACAGCCTCAGCTGAAGTACAGGCAGGTTAACTTTTTTAGGAACAATTCCGAACCCTTTGTTTACAATTACAAGTTGTCTTCTTTTTCTGGACAGTTCTTTGTTCCCCTCGGGTAGTAAAGATACCTGGGGAAAAAAAATCGGTAGTTAGTATGTGTTGGAAGTATTCCCCACTATTCACAGTCACCAGGTATGGGATCAATCTGTGCTATAAGCAGAAAGCTGATGTACAAGCATGATACTGATGCCAAGGAACCTCAGAAGTCTATCAAAAGAAATGTTTTATTTCAGAGTTTGCAACAGAATTTGATGCAGAAATCTCAAAGTGAAATTCTATCATTTATGCTACACACAGGGAATTAGTTCGTCTAATGATCCTCTGACTCAAAATTTATGGACTAGTCTGCACTGCACATAAATGGAATTAGAGCAGCATGGTGCAAAGGTCTCCCACAGCTAATCAATGAGGCCTCAATACAATATAAGGTATTTGTGGGACAGCCTTAACTTATGTTGTTTACGTAACATCTTCAGAGACTTTAGCACTATGGAGAACTAGTTGAAAGTAAGTCTTTAACATGACTTCTTTCACCTTTTCTAATTCCTCTTTAGCCTGCTACATTAAAAAATAGCACAGAAAGTGATTGAGCTGCTTGTCAGATTTGTATAGGTGAAAATTGCCTTATAATCAAGTTGTATTATATTGTTTTAATTATTCTATGATGTAAAGACGACTTCTCATCATCAGTGCTGTAAGAAAGTAAAACAAATGTTTCTTTTTTGCCTCAAAACTCCACTACTCTCCATTCCACAAGCAAGACCTTGGATAACCCAGATAGCCAAATCTCTCTCAAACATTCCTCTATACACATGATCCCTCAGGAAGCAGGGTGTTATGTTGATTACTGAAGTACTGAAAGATAGAGAAGTAGTCCAGTAATAAGGAAAGAAAAATTATAAAAAATAAAAAATAATTTATAGTTTTGCACACACACTTCAACACATGTAGATAAAAAGCCCTAAGCTGAAAGACTGTTATTAAAGTTCTAAAACCAAGTACATATAAGAAAAAAGCCCACATAGACTGAAGGCTGAGAGCAAACTTTTTCATTCAGCCCCCTACGTGGATAACAAAATCCTTAAAGCAGCACTGTACCTGTGCAAAAAATAGAATCATAGAATGGCTTAGGGTGGAAAGGACCTTGAAGATCATCTAGCCCACCCCAGCCTGCCATGGGCAGGGACATCTTTCACTAGATCAGGTTGCTCAAAACCCCATCCAACCTGCCCTTGAACACTTGCAATGTTGGGGCATCCACAGCTTCTCTGGGCAACCTGTTCCAGTGTCTCACCACCCTCATCATAAAAACCTTCTTCCTTATGTTCAATCTAAATTTACCCTCTTCAAGTTTAAAAACATTGCCTCTTGTGCTGTCACTACAGGCCCTGCTAAAACATTTGTCCCCATCTTTCTTATAAGCCCCCTTTAAGTATTGAAAGGCTGCAATAAGGTCTCCCTGGAGCCTTCTCTTCTCCACGCTGAACAACCCCAACTCTCTAAGCCTTTCATCATAACAGAGATGTTCCAGCCCTCTGATTACTTTTTGTGGCCCTCCTCTGGACCCACTCTAACAGGTCCATGCCTTTCTTGTAGTTTTTGGGACCCCAGAGCTGGATGCAGTACTCCAGATGAGGTCTTACGAGAGCAGAGTAGAGGAGGAGAATCACCTCCCTTGACCTACTGATCACACTTCTTTTTGTGCAGCCAGGATACAATTGGCTTTCTGGGTTGCAAGTGCTGGCTTGGACATAGGACATTGCTGGCTCATGTCCAATTTTTCATCCACCATTATCACCAAGTCTTTCTCAGCAGGGCTGCTCTCAATCCATTCATCCCCCAGCCTGTACTGATATTGGGGATTGCCCTGATGCAGGTGCAGGACCCTATACTTGGCCTTGTTGAACTTCATGAGGTTCACATGGGCCCACTCCTTGAGCCTGTCAAGGCCCCTCTGGATGGCACCCCTTCCCTCAAGCAAATCAACTGCATCACTTATCTTGGTGTCATCTGCAAATTTGCTGAGGATGCACTCAATCCCACTGTCTATGTCATTGATGAAGATATTAAATAGTGCTGGTCCCAGTACAGATCCGTGAAGGACACCACAGGTTTCCACCTGGACATTGAGCCATTCACTATAACTCTGGATGTGGCCACCCACCCAATTTCTTATCCATCTAACTGTTCATCCCACAAAACCATCTCTCTCCAATTTAGAGATAAGAATGCTGTTGGGACTGTATCAGAAACTTTATGAAGTCCAGGTAGACAACATCCATGGTACTTCATTTGTCCACTGATGCAGTCACTCAATCATAGAAGACCAATAGAGTAGTCTGGCATGATTTGCCCTTGGTGAAGCTATGTTGGCTGCAGTCACACAACTGAAATATTTACCATGATTCATATGAAGAGTACTTTCTACATCTTTCTTGAATCACAACCTCTGCAATATAGTTAAGAATATTTAATGTAAAGGTCTGTGTATGTTATTTCCTAATTTTTACATCGTAAATGAACCCCTCTCCAGGAATTTCATTATGTGATATCATCAGTTCAGTTCGTTGCAACCACTATCTGCACTGCAAGGCTCTGCTATTTAAGTTAATAAATAGCTTGCAGCAGATATGAATAGCTACCCTTCTGTGAGGACCAGCACCAGATGATAATGACATACACACTTTTCCCACAATATAAAAAAGAATAGCATGCACTCAAGTGCTCCAGCTGCCAGAAGATCCTCTTCTGTCTGAGCTTGATTCCTGTTCTGTGTGCCTATCCTTTCTACCACCTGCCCTTACTGCAAACCATTCTCTTCACCTGGTCAGTCCCAGCTACAGGTGATTCTTCCTTCTTCCCATACCAGTCTCCTTTCCAGGGTTCCTACATTCTGTCTCCTGCTTTTCTTGGCTCTGTATTAGATGTATGTATTTACTGCTCATTTCCTAGCCTCTATCTCATCAGTTGCTACTTATAATTTTTTTGCCCAGGCATTACCTTAAGATGATCAGACTCACTTTCTGTTCTGATGTCCAGACTTGATCTGACAATATTTCAGTGCTCTATTAAGGCTACTGTTAAGCATATACCTACTGTGATTTTTTGAAATTATAACTCAGTTACATTGGCACGAATTTCTAAGAGAAGGCTAAAAGTCCTATCTGTGATGAAAGATGTATTTTCCTGGCCAAATTTTAAACTCTTGCTCTAACACCCAAGTTAATAAACATCACTAGAATTTTTTAATATGAGCAAGCAATGTAGGGCAAAGCTTCATATGTCTTCATCCAGTGCTGTAAAGGTTAAAATCTTTCAGCTCCTCCCATGGCACAGATTCTAGAGCTACAGAACTCCATGGAAACATGTAAAACTCAGGAGATTAAGCTGTTTTACAGGTACAAAATCCCAGTAAGACAAACAGCTATTCCTTCTTTTTACATAATTTTCAGATGGTTGATCTTGAGTAAAATGTTTCAAATTAACTTTCAAAACTGGGGCTGATACTTTGATGAGGCCTAAGAGTTATCTTTATGGAGTACCATGTCAGAAACATGAAGATCTGACCTTCTCTTATTGGTAAACAGTTCTGCTAGCAAAAAAATAGTCTTCAAACAGAAGGGACACAACTACAGTATTTAGAGGAATGCTGTGCCTGTTAGTACTATACAGACATCCAAGAATAGCTTTTGTTGTATCTTACACCGCTATATCAAAACAGCTACCTATGGAACAATGTGCAATTCCTCCCCTAGCCACAGTCATGAAGGCTATCTTGAGACAGTTAAAAAGAATTTATATTTGTATGGCCCTGATTTCTGAACACTGAGGCTAATCTTGTCTTCCATTTCTGTGAAAACTTTCAGATTGTCTTTCACTTAGCCTAAGAATTCCCAAAACTCCTTTCAACAGGATCTTGCTGTGACATGGAAAGGTATTACATTCTTGTCAGCTAAACTGCCCTAGCTGGACCAAATCATGAAAGCCTCCAACAAAAAAGGAAAAATTCTCTTTACTTCAACTCAAAGTGTTTAGTTCACAGCAGCTGCATAAGACACAGGTCTGCTAGCACAAGAATGACTCCAGACTACAGTGAGCTTTCTGAACCACCATGAGCGGGAAGGTGCCTTCTTATTTGATGTTATGATAACTTTATCTATGCTCTATACAAGAAGTCTGCCAAGCAGACATCTCAGAGACACAGAAGTTAGTCTCAGAGTAAACCTTTTCTTCAAACTGGTAGAAACACCTACTTCAGAACTGCAAGAGCAAACCCATCTTATCTCAGCCAAACAAGTCTGTGATGACAGATGCTTCTACTCAAAGATGGGAAGCTCATATAAGAATGCCTGAGAGCTCAGGGCATGTGATCTCTGCAAGGGATCAGAGCCATCTGCCTAGTGTTGAAAACAGTCATTCCCACAGCCCAAATGCTGGCAGACAACTTCATAAACATGCACTTTTTCTACAGACAATATGGACTTCAGGCATTTTCACTGTCAGGAGACCACTTCATTTTGTGTATTCATCACTGAACTTTATCAATGACTCGGTACATACCAGTCAGCCAAAATTCAGGCCAAGTACTCCATTTTTCCCACAAGAGGTGGAATGCACCTTTCCACATATCTCACGGCTAAAGAGAATCTTCAGCTGAGTGAGGTAAGAGGTTCTGTGTCAATGACAGTCCTACCACATGATCAGATTATTTTGGTGCTTGCACCAGATGGATCCCTGGACCACTCCTCTGTTCTGCACAACGTGATCTCATGAATTACAGCCAGGTTCTACATCTAAGTCTTTTATACCTAGCAGCCCTGATACTAGCCAGATCTAGTAGTCTTGATGTTGACTGCTAGAGCAATAAACAATTTCTGCTATAGTTCATATAATTGATTCACAGGAAAAAAACACTAAAATAAAAAAAGGACTGACTTACTAACCAAAGTGGGAAAAGTGATTTTTTATAGTATTGTAATATCAGAAAAATACAAATCCTTTTTCTGTGTCATTAGGTTACTGACCATCCCTGAAGTGACCAGAACATTCTTGCAATTCTCTAAAAATCCAGTTAGCAGTAGTTTTTCACACTTGGCCATCTGATTTTGACATGCACAGCTGCTAATACCCTAGGATTTAAGGCATACATTTTCCCTAGTTTATAAGTCATTATTTCTCCAGAGCTCCTCTGTACCATTAACTGGAAGTCTTGGCACATGTGTCTTCTCAGTACAGCCAATATTGGTGCAGCTGTAATAACTCGGTAAAAATTATGTCTCTAGCAAGCATGAAAAGGTGCAGTGTGGCTATTACCATGTGCAGTGATGAACTCTACCCAGCAAATGTCTTTTAATACATCTCTTACTCATCAATGTGACAAAGATTAGTCACTGCCTTACCCTAGGAGTTGGATGAAATTGAAGCTAGGATCAATTGCTATTCCATGTTTTCATATTGCTTCTCCTTTTTCTAATTTCTGTGGAATCTGTGACTTGGTAAAGGTAGGCCAATACTGCCTCTTAGTGGAAGGACACCTAACTCAAAAGATGTAGTGAATGTTGGTCAGTGGGAATAGGGCTGTGTACTTACAGTGCCACATAGACCCTCAGCTGATTGATAGCCATCTGAACTGCAAGTGGGTAGATCAAAGGCTCTTGCAGCCATGGACGTTTGGAAGACAAAAAAAAGGTACTGCTGAGTGTTGGCAGAATTTTTTAGCTCCTTGGGGAGAAATAAAAATCAACGGATTGCTGGTAGGTATGACTAATAAACATTGGTGGCCAAAACCATTCTTCTTTTGTATGTATGAGACGTAAGACATAAGAATCAACATGGACAACCATTTGTAAGAAGAAAACAATTAATAGAAAATGCCAGGCAACATTAGCAGGAAGTGGTGCCAGAACAGAATAAAAACTAGCAGACTGTCTTAAGTCACCTAGATACCACTAAGTCAAAAAATCCACTTTAGATTCCAGCAGCACTGGAGCTGTGTACTTTCATCTATTGCCTAGTTTAGTATGTTCTAGAATATTAAAAAAAAAAACATTAACTAAGCTAAATACAAATTTGAATCTGTTAGTCATGTAACACAATTAAAGAGGTGCACTAATGTTGAAAAATACATAGATAACATGGTAAGAATTTGCAGATAGAAAAAGCTCCATTAATGCATTTCTGTTTTTGAATTATGTACCAAAGTACCATAGACCCAATACAAATGAGGGCTGCTTCAAACAGCCAAAATTCAGAATTTGCTGTCATTCCTGAGCTATATTATCCTTCTGTGAATACCTTGAACTGTTTTTTGAGTAGTTAAAAATGTATAGCTTTCATTAGAGCCAGACTTGGCAGTTTTCCTCTTCATTAAATAGCTCTTTAACTACATGAATTGTTGCCTCTCTAATTCTAAAACTTCAGTAACAATGGAAAACATTGCATTTTAATTTTAAGTGACAGCATAGCAATATATGCATTTGATTATGAAGACTGTCTCCTTCTATTCTTACTTGCATTGCAACCATTTCTTTCCTACAAAACTAATGTTGAAACAAGTCTCTCATAAACAGATCTCTGGTCATATGAGCTTGTACTGGTTTTGGCTGGGATAGAGTTAATTTTTTTCATAGTAGCTAATATGGGGCTGTTTTGAATCTGTGATGAAAACAGTGTTGACAACATACCAATGTTTTATTTATTGCTGAACAATGCTTATACAGCATCAAGGCCTTTTTTGCTTCTCATACTGCCCCGCTAGCAAGTAGGCTTGGGGTACACAAGAAGTTGGGACAGCTGATGCTAGCTGACCAAAGGGATATTCCATACCATATGATGTCATGCTCAGCAATAAAAGCTGAGGGAAGAAGAAGGAACACGGATGATGTCTGGAGTTATGGCACTTATCTTCCCAAGTAACTGCTAGGAGTGATGGAGCCCTGCTGTCCTGGAAATGGCTACGCATCTGCCTGCTGATGGGAAGTAGTAAATGAGTTCCTTATTTTGCCTTGTTTGCGTGCACAGCTTTTGCTTTACCTACTAAACTCTCTTTATCTCAAGCCATGAGCTTTCTCACTTTTACTCTTCTGACTCTCTCCCACATCCCACTGTGGGGGAGTGAGCAAGTGGCTGCGTGGTGCTGAGCTGACTACTGGGGTTAGACCATGACTGAGCTACAGCACTCAGCTGAACACAACTCCCATCTCTGACCATTGCTACTTCTGGTTATTTATACCAAATCCTTTTTCATATAAGTGAGTTTCTGCTTGGATTAAATCTTTTAATGAAATTTGTTAAAATAGATTTCCACATCAATTTGGGTATTACATGTCTACTTCAATATAAAAAAGCATGATGAAAGTTTGAAGCCAGTATTCATTGTCCTATTCATAAATAGGCTCACGAACAACAAGGAGTTTGTCTCTTGTGCAGTATAATATTAAATCAGAAGGAGAAAAAAAAAAGAGTGGCATGATGGATGTGGACAGAATAATTTTGAAGCATTACAGGGTTTTTTAATGCATGTTTACCAAATTTCTGTATAAATAAGTAATACAATTGGACTGCTGAGTAATTTTAGGAGATTAGCGATAAATGGGCACAAGTTGATTATTCAAGATAAAGCTGAGGGTCATTATCCTCAGCTGGTCATTAAACCCCATGAAATGACTGGTACTGAGATAGTAATTACTATGAGATAGTAATGAAAATGGAGAAAAAAAAAAAGGCATGACATTTTTCTTATGAAACTGTCTGAGTTTCTAAAGAATTCATGTTTCTCTCACCACCCAGTCAAGTTGCCTGAATTATTTTTAACCCTTTATACAGTTTATTCATCCTACTACAATTTTCATGTCATAGCCTCACTTAACATTTGGTCTCCTATCATATATTCCTGGAATTTGAGGGGCACAGCAAGGGGCAACAGTCATGAGAAAGAAAAACAATACATACAAATCCCCCAAAAACTGAAAATAAAGAAAAAATTTTTTCAGAACGTTTTCTCCATAAATTGTGCTCCACGATGAGGTAGGAGATTCCATTATTATGCTATATGCTATCTAACTGTTTATTCTGCATCTAAAACTGCTTTTAGCAACAGCACACATCCCATGTTGTTGCACAGCAGCTGTGGAATTCTTTGTTCCAAAACAGAATTCACCTTGTAGCCCTACATCATATGGAACTGATATTGTGTAGTCAACTTAGAAATCATGAAGAAATTTGTCCCTAAAATGAAGAAACAGCTTTTAAAATTTGCAACTTCACAAATTAAGTTTGTGGTGTTCTATGTGCTTTCTGAGAACTCTTGAGCCTTTGGAGTTCTTTTTTTTCCTTCACATTTCTATTAGAAGTGCTATAAACTTATTATGGGCAGAAGGGAAGGCAATTTGTTTCCTGCTAGAAACACTATCATTCTGTTTCCACTGTGAAAGACCCACACATTCTGCATCATTACAACTTCCCATCTTAGAAACTAAAAAACTCAAAGCTTTTAAAATAAGCTAAGAAAATAATAATAAAAAAGGGTATTGCCCTATATGTTTCTAAAGCAAGCAAGATACAGATATTCTTTACTCCTAGTAATTTTTTGTAAAGTTCTTCTGTGAACACTTTTCTAAGTAGGAAATTCCAGGATGTACTGAGTTTCTGCTGGCCAATTTGCAGTTGCTTCTGAAATGTTTCACTGTGTATAGAAGAGAGGAAGTAGAGCAAGGCTCAAAACAGTTTTAGGCAAGAATGGCTGATAGGGTGTTGCTCTGAGGGCTGCAAACCAAATCCTGCATGGTAGAATAAAACCAGATAATGGTGGACACCGATAAGTGACTTGCAATTTGTCCTGGGAGAGCAATTTGTCCTTCTAGCTCACTTAAAACTGTTTGGAGAGTTTGAGGCGAAACCTAATGATGCATGTCTGCTAGCCAAATGAATCATCCAGTACTGGACAACTATCGAAACTGGACTGTTTGGCTATTTGGAGTGAGTGTGAAAAGAAAAAAAATATTTAAGTGCTTAAGATCTGAAAGCTCTGGATGGCATTGAGCGGACCACACTTTAGAAAACATGGCAAGACATCTCTGGAAATAGAGACATCTTTTTGACAGCCAAGGCCAAAGCATGATCTTTCAATTTTCTGAAAGAGAAGGAAAAAGTAGTAAGTTATTTGGGAGTAGAACCTTGTCTGGAAAAGACGTAATGTAATAGTGGCAGGGGAACCAAGCATCATTATGCATCACAGCAGATAATAGGAATCAAAAGCTGTACTGGTTTGCGTGGCAAGCTTCTAGTAGCAGAGGGGCTACAGGAGTGGCTTCTGTGAGATGCCAGAAGCTTCCCCTATGTCCAATAGAGCCAATGCCAGCTGGCTCCAAGATGGACCCACTGCAGGCCAAGACCAAGGTAATCAGTGATGATGGCAGCACCTCTGGGATAACGTATTTAGGAAGGGGGGAAAAAAAAAAACCTGTGCAATTGTAGTCAGAGAAAGGAGTGAGAATATGTGAGAGAAACAAGTCTGCAGACACCAAGGTCAGTCAAGGAGGGAGGAGGTGCTCCAGGCACCAGAG
>NW_010528203.1:0-34843 GCF_000687285.1 Phaethon lepturus
TTATGGTATTTTCAACTTCTGAACCAGCCTGTGACTAAATTTTTATAATGAAAAACGTTTGCAGTACTAATGTTGACCTCATTTGTCTCTTAAATGCGAAATGAACTTTAACCTTATGAATCTAAAAATTCTTCTGCAGAAACAAAAATCTGATCACTTATACATAGAAATAGAATATATTTGACTTACTAGTATCCAAGTAAAACAATGTCTGTGGAACAGAAAATGAACAGGTGATAACACTATTTGCATCTCTCTCTTTTCCTATTAATCTTGTCAGATTCGTTCCAGCAGGTTTATTTTCAGTCGCATTAATAGACTGCAAAGGAATAGTCGCTCACAAAGTTTTATTTTCTTTAGAGAAAACAGTACTGTCTGTTACTCCAAAACTGGAGTTTTGTAACGCGATTGATGTGAACATCTGTTTTACTAGGTAAAATGAGGTGGGTTTGAATATGAAGTAATACCCTATTCTGCATGCTTTGCATTTCTTATTCATCATTATCAACAACTGCATTTCAGGATCCAGGACACTGAGGAAGGAAGAATTCGTTCCCTGAAATAACTCTATTTTAAGAATTAATGCTCTAGTCACTCTGTTGACTGTGAATGAAAATGTCTATGTGTGCATGCTTTTCTGAGTAATATGAGTGGGTACAATGGGTACAAACTGAAACACAGGAGGTGTCATAAACATCAGCAAACACTTTTTTTACTAGGAGGGTGACTGAGCACTGGCACAGGTTGCCCAGGGACATTGCATCTCCCTCCCTGGAGATATTCAAAAGTTTCCTGGACTTGGCCCTGGGCAACCAGCTTTAGGTGGCCCTGCTTGAGTAGGGAGGTTGGACAAGATGACCTTCAGAGGTCTCTTCCAAACTCAACCATTCTGTGGTTCTGTGTGATTCTGTGTATAACATATGTTTGTGCTTCTATTTTTCCACTCTTTCTGGAAACTCCTGTTTGCTCTCTGTTTCCATAATGCTTCAAAAAGAGTGGGTAACTAATAATTGCATACAACAATTCTCTTCCAGCCATAATACAAGATGAGGAAATAAATTACACCCTACACCATTTATTTGTCATCATTTTTAACATCCTCATCTATAATGAAAATTCTTAAGATGGAATTAAAAGATAGTTAATTCTCCTTAATATATATTTTGGCTGTAAATAAAAAATAAAACCTGTTATGTTTTGTTTTTCAAATGTTGTTCATAAGTACTACAGTAAAATATGAGCAATGCAGACACAGATGTATCTGTCTCTTGTTTCATGTTTCTCTGAAGCTATGTTTTGAAAAATATCTGAAGTTCAACCCAAGATGAAAGTATTTTTCAAAATTCTAGTAATTATTTTAAACATTTACATTGGAAAACCTATGAAAGTTAATCTGGACTGATTTGGAAAACTGGCCAAGGCCTAATTCTAAGCTTTTTCTACCTGTTTTCCACATGACAACTTCAACAACAATTAGTACTATTTGATTAATATTAATTGACACTAATAAATCTCAATATATTTTTGTAAAAAAAAGTTTTGATTGTAAGCCAATCTAAACCTTTATGAGAATGGACAGAAGGCCTTATTTCCATTTAATTTGGCTTTAACTGGTCTTCATTGATCAGATTCTGTCCTGAGCTGTTTTTATGATGATAATAGCAATGGGGAGTTATTCATGTGGTTTTCTACATACACATGGAAAATTATAACAATGGACTCAGTCTACACACTAACATGAACAATCTGAAGCTACTTTAAATTAAATCAGTAAACTAGAAAAAGAATTAATTCATCTTGGTTTCTAAGTAACTGGTTCCAATTCTGCTGTCAATGGATGAAGATATACTTCATTACAACGAGCACATTGACAACATTTTCTGAACATTGTCAAAGACAAATAAAAATCTGACTGCTCATAAAGTCTGAAGTTTCTCCTGCAGAATAGGTCTCCCTATGTTTGAGATGTGTTAGCAGAAAATTATTGGGATATTTTAAGACTTTCATTGCTTATTACTACTTCATTAGAGTTAGAAACATTGCCCCTGAGTCAAAACGAATGACCAAATTTTCACTTCAATACCTGATTTATCTTCAGTAGCATGCTTCTGACCAGCCTTTGTACTCCAGGGGAAACTCAGCTGTACATGCTCCTAAACGTTAATATGATGTTGTCCTGTGACTGACTTAAAGCATGCCAGACGGGATGCTTGCCTAGGAACATTCCCAGGGTCCTGTCCTAGGAGAGTCCCTGGATCATTTCTTGAAAGTCCATGATGTATTTCTCTGACATAAGGCAGGCAGGGCTTTTTTTCTCTCAGAAAGCTCTTGTCATTCATATTTCACCAGTTAGTTACAGAGAAAACGGTTTGGGGGAAAAAGCATCACTATTCACATGCTCCTTCAATAAACTTAGGATCATGCATTTTTTTCAGGAAAACAGAAAATATTTACTTTGAAATGCTTTCTTTCCTCATGGAGAAAACAATCTTTCAGGTTGTCAGTTCATACCTTTTTACATCAGTTTCAGAACTGAATATGCTATTATTTGTAATTACAATAGCACCTGAAAAAGAGCATAAACACAGATAATTTGCATTTTTTCCTTAATGAAACATGATATTCCTTTCAAATAATATTTGAAGGATTTCACATACATGCCAGATACTTTGAAAGTTCACATTTATAAATTTATTTTCTGTGAAATGTAATTAAACAAAATAAGGCAGAAGTCCACTGTATTAAGCAAAGGAAGACTTTTGGGGCACATATGGGAGATAAGCTTTCCCTTTTCTCTCAGTGAATGATTCCCATGTCTTTGTTTTGAATTGAGCATCAATGACATCAATGGCATAGTCTAACTTAGGTTGTTCTGGAACAGTTTTTAATTATAAACTGCAATTTTAAACCTGTCTTGGAACCCCGTGTTTTAAGAAAGTAAAAATTCATGAAGTGCATGAGGGCTTGTAGAATTATGGCTTATTAAAAGGACTTCTGTCCACTTCCACTGTCAATTCTGCAGAACATTCTAAAGAGTTGCCTTTATTGAAGTATATTGTAGTGGAATAGGAACGTGCTCTACTTGATCATGCTTGAGGAATGTCTTTTGTAAAAAGAAAATATTTTGGACACTACATCTATGGAATGAACACGGATTCCAAGTTTGACTCTGTCCTGTGAATGATTGAGTAGAAAGAAAATCCAGAAATTCAAGTCAGTGCTGAATTCTTGCAAATTGCCAACACTTCAGCAAGATTTTTTTCCTGCCAACAGCAATAGGATTATAAGTTTGGCCTAGTTCTGTGGCAACAGGCTTGATCTTGCTGAGATTCACTGAATTAACAATAAATACAAGATCAGCTGTAACTTTGGAAACCAAGATAAACAAAGACACTGAAGCAAGTGAGAACCCTTCTAAAGGCAGAGGAAAATAGTGACATCTTTGTAACATAGCAATTGAACTGACCTTCGCTGTTAGACGTTCTTCCCTGTAGCATTAATTGAGTCTCCTACAAGAACATCTTATTTAGCCACTGATTCCCATGCACCAGACCAAACAGCTGCATCAGTTTAAGGCATAAACCCCTCATCATTTGGCTTTGTTTTTCTGCCAGAAGTTATGCAACGGGACTGGAGTAATAGAAGCAAATGTGTTTATGCCTCAGTACAGATTAATTGGTGCAACTCCACCACTTCTAGCTTTAGAGCTGCAAACACAGGTTTTTCTTTTGCTAGCCCTTTTCAGATTGTCGAGCAAAGCAGTAAGGTAAAAAACTATCTTAAACCGCCTGTTGTGGTTTAACTACAGCCGGCAACTAAGCACCTCACAGCCGCTTGCCCACCACCCCTGGTGGGATGGAGGAGAGATTTGGAAAGGCAAAAGTGAGAAAACTCATGGGTTGACATAAATGCAGTTTAATAAGTGAAGCAAAAGCCGTGCACACAAGCAAAACAAAACAAGGAATTCATTCCCCACTCCCCACGGGCAGGCGGGTGTTCAGCCATCTCCAGGGAAGCAGGGCTGCGTCACGTGTAGCGGTTACTTGGGAAGACAAATGCTGTCACTCCGAATGTGTCCCCTTCCTTCTTCTTCCCCCAGCTTTATATGCTGGGCATGACATCCTGTGGTCTGGAATATCCCTTTGGTGAGTTGGGGTCAGATGTCCCAGCTGTGTCCCCTCCCAGCTCCCCGTGCAGCCCCAGCCTGCTCGCTGATGGGGTGGGGTGAGGAGCAGAAAAGACCTTGACTCTGTGTGAGCACTGCTCAGCAGTAACTAAAACATCCCTGTGTTATCAACACTGTTTCCAGCACAAATCCGGGACATAGGCCCGTACAGGCTACTACTGAGAAAATTAAATCTATCCCAGACAAAACCAGCACACCACCACAGATATATTTGCTCAAGGTTTCGGTCTTGTTATTTTTAGTAACTCAGCTAAGTCCCCTTATTATTAATCCATTTTTTAATGTTCCACTTTTTGTATTGTTTCTCTTGTTACATAAGACATCAGTCCTGATTGCAGTTTTCACCAAAAGGATCCAATGACAGCACAACTCATGAGAAAGGAAATTTCCAATATAATTTACGCAGAGCTGTTCTCTCTGATATTACAATTAGAAAATTATTTAAAACTTACTGAGTCGATATATCCTTGCAAACTTATTAGGTGCTTTATGACAACCAGGGACAAAGTAGTGCTGTTCGCATCCTCTATTTTTTCCTCTCATTCGGCTACCAAGAAATCCCGTTCCAAAATCGAATGACTACTTAACCCCTCTCACATAAAATTGAAGAGGTACATCAGGAATTTTCAGAGGAAAAAAACAAACTGAAGGTGGTGAGCTGTTGTCTCCAAGCCTTAGGTTTTGTTATTTTGTTCTCAGAATATCTACATTTTCATAAACAAGATTCATTATATATTCAAGATCTTGCTGCCACAGATCTAAAACACTTGGACAAAATGAAACACATCAAGCCAGGTCCTAACCAGTGTTTTAAGGAAGCAATAATAGCTCATGCCAGCTCAACATATAATATTTCCTTTGGTTGTTTTTAAGCATAGTTTACATTTTTCATTTGGACATCGAGTGATTTTCTGCCCTTAAAGTGCAGCTAAATTAACTTATTAATATCAGAAAAGCAGGAAAAAAAAATGTTTCTAAACTGTGTTCAAACCTGCTCCTGCATGAGATGCTCAGAACAATTGAATGTGAACTTACATGTTCTCCTGCTTCCTTTATATGAAATTGCTTAGAAACAGAACAGAGTTGAAACAAACACTTCAGTAAGCTCCTTGAAATGACCCGAAGCCAGACATTTTTTTGCTGAGGGGCTGCAAATACTTAGGTCATATTACAGCTGATAGCAGTTTGTTTTGTTTGTCTGCCATAGCTGCAGATGACAGAGATCCAAAACCCGTTGCCTTGAATAGGCTTTGGATTGACTGTGGGGAAAGGATTTCCACTGTAGATAGGAATGCTAAAAACATAATCATTTAAAGCTCCAGTTTCAGAAAAATTATTCCAGTCTCTCTTTCTCTCTGTGTCATTTACACACACACATTTGCTTAGGATCAAATTCTCTCTCCTTTGTTCATGTTTGATAACTATAAAATCACTGAAGCCATTCAAAGAACAAGGTGCAACTCAATGTGAATAAAGCTTTAAATACTTGCCTAGAGGTGGGAATTTTCCCTTCAGGCCTTGTTGAAAAGCTACCACGCACACCCTCAAATGAATTGAGCAGATTCCCACGTGTATTTGCATACAATGTGGTCATCAAAAAACTCGCTTGTACTAAAATCACATCAAGTTGCAAAGTCAGGTACTCCATGGCTAGGGTTTGCCAGAACTGGAGTCGTCTTTTCTTCACCAGATAGAGCAGCCTAGCCGCAGGCTGGCTGTGCTTATTCAGGACTATAACTCACAGACGCAGAGCGACTGGTCCAGACAGCACTCACCGACACATACATGTCTCAGACTTCCTCAGAACAGCGGAAAACAGGATTGATTCAGTTACCAAGAAAAGAGGACTGAGGCACAGCAGCCAAGTAGCTTGCTGCTATTAATCATTTCTTTTCAATTTTCAAAAGAAAAGAAATAATTTAAGAGGGCCAGGGGTGCATGAGAGGAGGAGAATAAAGGGGAGGGAGAGAGAAAGAGGGGAAAAAGGAAAGGGAGCTCTGACTCAGTCAGTGAATCACTTCTTTTTTTTCTCTGAACAAAAGTTCAGACTTATCATGAACAACTGAAGATCTTCTGAACTGATGACTTAAGTACCCCAAGGAGACAAAGTTTCATCTTTTTTATTTCCTGTGATGATCCAAACAAATAATAGTTAAGGGATTCATCAAATCCACAAATTTCTATGTTAACCAGATACTAATCTATGAAGATAGTACAAAAATTAACTTGGAACAGGAAAAAAACAAGAAATTCAATATTTTTGCAAACAGAAAGATGAAATTTCATGCTGAACACAGTAAATGCAATTTCCAGAATTACCTTAGGTAATACAGAAATTGAAGACACACAAAATGACTGATGCCGTTACAAGGTGAATTGGTGCATCCACCAGGGCTTGCTGGGGATCCTGGAGACTTAGGTGCTCTTCCTGGTTCTGTCACTGGCCCACCGGATTAATATGGACTAGCCACTTCTACTTCTGTCATTCTACTAATGGCCTTTTGATTCACTTTACAGTTGATGGCAGAGAAATATTATATGAGATATGTTTCACTCAATACTTTAAAATATCCGTTCCCTAAAAAAACAGTAAAAAAAAAGGATATCGTTTTAAGGTACACGAGCCATGTTATTCAGACATGTGATAAATGAGAGTCACTGGAGCAGACAGGCAGAAGAAACCAGAGCCTGAAATCCATCTCGCAAAGACACCTGGGTTTTAATGTTAACAGTTAAGTGAGGTGAAGAAAGATCTAGTCAATGGAATCTGGAGAGCTGTTTGGGATGAGACCTGTGCATAGGCATAACGAAGCAGTGCCATTGGATATATTCTAGGGTAATCTGCCTTGCCTCCAGCTTCCAGACGCATATGGATGTCCCAGAAATGCTGCATCATATCTGCTAGCTCCATGCAACTGACTGAGTTATAACGTTAGATGTCCATGTTTAGCTAACTGAATCTTGCCGCAAATAAGTGATTACTTTGAAGATACTCATTTTACGATGGATGAACTGAATAGCCCTAGGTGTCACTGACTACACTGTATAAGGACTCAGTTCAGTTGCCCTTATATTGGTGTATTTAGTGCCATTTATTGTGCCTTCCAGTGTCCTACCTGGATGCCAGCTGATGGTCCAGAAGTGTACAGTGTTTCCATGGGTCCTGTGTTTTACCTGTCTCATCTATGTGTGCATTTGGGATACCCCAGGGCAGCCATCCTAAATGACACTAGAAGCTTGTTTTAGGTCGATAAATGCCAGTGAATGTAATGGGAGTTGAGATGCTTATCTCAGATGTAGGCACTTACATTTAGATGCCTCAAGCTATGAGGTGGGTCTTATTTTCCAAATCCCAGCAGGATTTAAACTTAGGATAGGTGTCAAGTCTCTGCACAGGCATTGAGGCAGCTCTGTGAAAGCGCAGCATTGGAATATGTGACACCTGCAGCATTTGGGGACTGAAAATCAAAATATCCAGCATATGGTGATCACCAAAGCTAAAAAGTAATAGTGCTGTAGTTTCTAGAACTAAACTTGTGTCTGTAGATTTTGCCTAGAACCTCAACTTGGCATCAAAGCAATTTTTGAAGTCTGATCCTAATTGACTCATGAACTAATGACCATTATTGTCTCTATTAGGACCTGTAGGTAATTTAAATACAGTTTTAAGTAACTAAGGTGGGAACAGGTGTCAAAATTTAACACTTTACATACTTGAGTTCATAGATGTTTTACATCATGTTAGACTAAGATTTCTTTTTATTCAGAACACATAATGAAAAATTTATTCTGAAAAAGTTTCCTGCAGTCCTTTTTTTTCCCCATTTCTGAACCTCCAAATGAGGTCCTTGTATGCCACAAGTGTATTCCCATTCTTATAATCTGTCAGTAAAATAAAGAGAATGGATTGAGATGACTTTAAAAAACTTGTGTTCTTATTCTATACATTACTTTGTCAAATAGCACACTGTTTGAAACCAAAGCTTCCTGATTAAAAGCCAATGTATCTGTTGCATCCTGGTGATAGTTATATTACAAAGACACATGCTTTCAGTACTATAGACTACATGTGAATCAAACATCTGTCTAGAATTATAACATCAGTATAAAAAAACTATTAGAACATCAAATTATCGTCTTGCAAAGCTGAGAGACTCATCCTGTCTCTGGGGATGTTCAAATATTAGAGTGATGCAATACTTGTTCTTAGCCAAGTAAACCCTGTGCTACTTTCTTTGTTTCATTGCGTATAAATATGTACATGCATTGTTTATAGACTGTGTATACTAAGTAAGGCCAGGTCTGATTCACAGCTGTGAAATTAATCATGTTCTGTGTACAGGGGATTTCAGGGACAATTGTTTTATATCAGTACTCTGACTCTTCACAGTGTTCCTTTTCTTGTGCGATAAAGCTTTAAGGCCAAGCAGCACAACTGGTAAATTAAATGTACGATTATGTAACAGGCTCAAAGAGCGGAAGATTAAAGGTACAAGCAAACAAAAGAGCATGACAACTTAAAGCATATATTGAAACATAAATGTAGAGCCTTCAAAGCATAAGTCAACAGCTTAATGCATTAACTGTTTGATTTAAGAAAGATTTACCCTGTAAACTATTCCTTCAGCAAGAGGATGATGCAGATAGGAATGCACAATAATGGAAAGTTAGCTGTCCTGCCTCAATGTGCAGGTGACAAGAGCTCAAATGGAAAAAGATCAGTGGGTGTCTCTCAAAGTGCGAATCCTGATTAGTTTGGGAACAGTTTCCATGCATCATAACAGTGGCAAAGGCTTTTTGTTGGTTCATGGCCTGAATTGCCATTAGTAGAGTTGTGCCATTGGTGATTTTCTAAAATTACTTTGACCATGAGGCAGCTCAAACCAAAAGGAATTAAAATTGGTCTTTCTTTTACAATCAGGGAAATAAAATTTCAGGGTTCTGAACTCAAAGACAAAGTTTTAGTAAAGTAATATCTATATCTTTCAAATGTGGAATAAGTTCTACTTCCAGATACATTGTGTAGGATTGTTGGAAGGAAATCAACAATCAACAAGGATGCTTATGCAGTGAGATTCATTGCTAGTGCCTTATAACACCATAGAAAATGTAATGCCACGGGACCTATGGAACTGACAATTCCCCTGGAACAGAAACTATGGACTGAGTACGATTGCCATAAAACTAGAAATGACACTAGACAATGAAGACATCTGAGTGCTGCACATAGTTTCTTCACTTTTTCCAGAGAGATCTAGAGATACCTCTATAAATGTAGAAATGTTGGATGGCAGAGTCCCTGACAACTTGTGTAAAATACATTCTTTCTTCACTCTTCTTTTTCACCCTTCCACTCAAGAAAGATTTCTTCACATGCGCTCTGGATCAGGGGCTACACTCCAGTAACAATCCTAAGTGAAACACAAGAATGAGATCAGGATCTTCAGAGAAGATCCAATTAGCCTGCATTACACATTTAGCAAGCTGACCCAGACTTAATAAAAATAGTCAATGGATGGAGTCAGGTGCCTCTGAACAATAATTCGGAAAGCTTATGTACTGAGTAAAGATCCTGTAGTCACAGGACTTTTACGTCAGTCTGCTTCAGATGCACATCCTAGGTCCCTCTCCAGAGCCAGGTGGTTAACATCTTTCTAAGAAAGCCTAGGAAGAGATCGAGCAGCTCCCTCTCAAACTTTGTACCAACAAGACTCCAGTCATTCTTCTCCCTAACCACTAATTACAGGGTAAAGCTTTCTCCTGCTTTCTCTGATTCCAACATCCTTCTTTTGGAACCCAGTTCCAGTGTATGAAGGGGAGGTTACCAGCACTCAGGATCCCCTCTAGGCCTTCATTACTGTCTGAGGAGAGATTGTTGGGAATGGTCAGACCCACAGAGTATTATGTGAAACAGAGAAAATAACTCTACTAACAAGAACAAAAAATTTGTCACCTAACCCCAGAAGAGGTTTTCAAGCACTAAACTATAGTTTCATAGGCATTCTTAACTGCAGCCTTGAGATGTACACCAAAAGACTTTGGTGCAAGAATCTCAAACAAATTTCTATCTTTGGCATTTCCTATTGTCTTAGTGCTATTGAGACTGTCTCCAACTGCATACACAGGACACAGAGTGGAGATCTAACTCTGCGTTGTGAATGCCACCCAAACATTTATGGCACCTGAATTTTAGGCAGTGCAGCACTAAGTTGCATCAGCCCCTAACTTTTCTCTGAAATTCAAGAGAACCAGAGAAAAAAAGTTTTTCTGACTAATTGAGCATGGACTTCAGCAACTCTAAACATTTTTGAGAATTAAATCTTTATGTTAATTCTCTGTTTAACACTTTTACAGGAAGATCTGGAATCCTGCTTGCAAAATAGTAGAGTGGAAAGAATCTTAAAAAGAAGAGTGAATCATAAACTTAACCACTGAAATTTGCAGAACTCATTGTTCTTCCTGAAGGCATAGGTCCACGTAGAGAACAACAGATCATTAAAGTTAATATTTTTAAATTACATCTATCCATACTAATTTTAGGACGTTACTGTTCCAGACTTTTGAAGCCAATTTGTACTGAAATCATGATGTGCCATACAAAATAGAAATTGGAACATGCTTAGCTTTTTGGCTCATGACAGTTAAGTAGGTGAAATCATCCTGTTTTAATTACAAAGCAACTCCCCACAACTATGTTTCTTACATTTAATGTTTTTCCCCTAATAAAATTCAAAGAATTATTACTATATAGAAAAACTTATGTCATTTCTTAAGAAGAAATATATTTCCTGTCTACCATGTGTCTAAATATTGTTCACTTTTCTAGTTCAAACAATGCAACTGAGTCAAAAGTAGCTTTTGCATAAAGCAGGGTTTGACCTCATTTAGGTTCATCCTGAAGAAGACATTTAGAGAAAATGAGTAATATGCTGAGAATCATTAGTCTGAAGTCACAGGACAGAAAAAGTTATAGCAGTCTTCTTCATGGTGAAAGTACATTTAATTTTATTTAATAAAAGTAAGATGAGCTACTCAGAACCAGGTTATGTTCTCCCTTGCATTGGAAATATCCCTATAAACTGAAGACCATCCCCCATCCTACATGTCAAGCATTCATGACATTTTTTTGATTTACACTTTTAAGTGACAACTGATATAAGAGACATTATGTCAAACATTTCTTATAACCATTGTAAAAGCTTGTATCCTGAAAGGGCTGTTTCTTGGGCTCAGACACATGTAATTCTGCTTAGAAGTGCTGACTTCTCCTGCAAACACAAATGCCATGGGCATTCATTCAGAAGGACAGCTGTCAGAGAAGAAGGAGTTATGTTCTTTTCTTGATGTCTATCTCAGTGCCAGATAATACAGTCAGAGGCAAGAAGCTTGGATTCAAACACCCTTAAAAAGTGAATTCTTTTAGACATTTTCCTTTCTCAAGAAGAGGGCCCCAACTACCACACTTAAGATGTTGCCTGCTCCTCCTGGTGGAGCTTTTAAAGTAGCTTCTGTCTGGAGTTGGAGCAAAGAAACTTACTTCTCCCAGTCTGTGAGCACACTGCTCACCTAAGAACAGTATTGTTTCTGTGTTTTGCCTGATTCCTCCTTGTATAACAAGTATAAACAGCCCTGGAGAAGGAACTAAAATTTGTGATACTTTGCTGATGTCCACAGTGTGAAATAATATTTATTTCTTCACATTCAATAAATTATTGAAAATTTTCTTGAAAAATAGAAGATAAGATGTTGACCCCATCAGCAGTAGGAAAAACACTGAACTAACATTTCTTATGACCTGAATCAATGCTTCAGCTGTTGCTTTGTTAATGACTCTTAATGATGGAATTATTTATGTTGGAAAAGACCCTTACGATTATCAAGTCCAACCATTAATGTTCATCCTGATTTGTTTTGAAAGGGATAGTTTAAGGAGTTTTCCAAGCTGTGAATCCTAATCTCAAATATGATGAAATGTATGAGCATCTGTGATATAAAATCTCTGTTTTCCTCAAATATGTTATTAACAGATGTCTGCCTCCTGCACACTCTGCAAACTGCTTACAGGTGGCAAGCAAATTGTTTTAAAACTTGTAACAAAGACTCAGAGTAAGCATGTACCACCTATCCAAGGAGACCTTAAAAGATCCCCAGAAAGTCATCACAGAAGAGTAACACAAGGTATTAGAAACAGAAGGGCATTCTTCAAGAAGTGGAAAATGCTTTTAAGCAACAGAAGTGGAATTAAGCATAAACTCCAGCAAGTCTATAATAAGATATGCCAAAAATCACTTTGTTGAATAACTCTATGAGGGATAAAAACACAGATAAAACTTCTTTAAACATATCAAAAGCAGGAAGCATGCCAGTTTGTCTTCAGGGTTGACAGATGATATAAAAGGTATAAAATAATTTCTCCAACAAGATGCAGTCATAGCAGAAATAGTAAGCGAATTATTTGGATTGGTGTTCACTATAGAGGAACATAGGTAGATTCTGACACTAAGCCTTTCTTTATGGCAGACAAATCCAAGGAAGTAACTCAAACTGAAGTGTGCTTAGAAGAGTTTTAGAGTTATAATGAGTCTTTTATCTTTGATAACATGAAGAAAGCAAAATAGTTTTCCCTTGAAAATTCAAGATCAGATTACATTTGAGATTGTCAGAATTGCTCAGATCAGCTTGGATGCTGAAAGACTGAAGGTGCTGAATTAAATGGTGTGTTGGCAAAGAGTCTGTCAGGAGAAATTCACAAAACTACAAACCTGTAAGCCTTGTTTTTCCTGCACTAAGCAAATGAACTGCATAACACGACAAAAAATGTCATGTAGCAGGGAATACTCAACTTGAGTTTTCCTGGGAGAAACTGTGTTTCACTACAGGCTGCTTCAGAGAAACAAGGATTCCAGGTGAGCTACATAATATACTATACCTGGATTTTCAAAGAAGTTTCAAAATGTTCCTCACCAAATTCCTTAATCTAACAGGAAGTGTCTCCTCACAGATTAATAATAGAATTACAGCATCTTTGGGTTGGAAGGGACCTTTAAAGGTCATCTAGTCCAACCTCGCTGCAATGAGCACGAACACCTTCCATTAGACCAGCTTCCTCAAAGCCCGGTCCAACCTGACCTGGAATGTTTCCAGGCAAGGGGCATCTACCACCTCTCTGGGCAACCTGTGCCAGGGTTTCACCACCTTCCTTGTGAAAAATGTCTTCCTTGTGTCTAGTCTAAACCTACCCACTTTTAGTTTCAAACCATCACCCCTTGTCCTGTTGCAACAGGCCCTGCTAAAAAGTCTGTCCCCATCTTTCTTATAAACCCCCTTCCTTTGAGTACTGAAAGGCTGCAATAAGGTCTCCCCTTTTCTCCTCCTTTTCTCCAGGCTGGACAACGCCAGTTCTCTCAGCCTGTCCTCACAGGAGCGGTGTTCCATCCCTCTGATCCTTTTGGTGGCCTCCTCTGGCCCCGCTCCAACAGATCCATGTCTTTCCTGTGCTGAGGGCTCCAGATCTGGACACAAGACTCCAAGTGGGCTCTCACCAGAGCAGAGGGGCAGAATCCCCTCCCTCGACCTACTGACCACGCTTCTTTGGATACAGCCCAGGAGACAATTGGCCTTCCAGGCTACAAACGCACATTGCCAGCTGATGTCCAGCTTTTCATCCTTTGCCCCGAAACAGATGCAGAACCCTGCACTTGGTCTCGTTGAACCTCATGAGGTTCACATAGGCTCATTCCTCAACCTTGTCCAGGTCCCTTTGGATGGCATCCCATCCCTCAGGCTTGCAAATCCACCACTTAGCTTGGGGTCATCTGCAAACTTGCTGAGGGTGCACTCGATACCATTGTCTGTGTCATTGATGAAGATATTAAAGAGTACTTGTTCCAGTACAGATCCCTGAGGGACACTGCTTGTCAACAATCTCCCTCTGGACATTGAGTCATTGACCATTATCCTCTGGGTGTGACCATCCAACTAATTTCTCATCCACTGAACACTCCACCCATCAAATCCATATCTCGCCAATTTAGAGAGAAGGATGTTGTGGAGGACCATGTCAAAGGTCTTACGGATGTCCAGATGGACGACATTGGTAGCTCTTCCCTTGTCCACTGATGTGGTCACTTCATCATGGAAGGCCACTAGGTTGGTCAGGCAGGACTTGCCCTTGGTGAAGCCATGCTGGCTGTCTCAAAGGCACATGTCCCTGGAAATGATTGCAAACTCCACCAGTACATGATCATTGCAGCCCAGGCTTCCTCCAATCTTGACATCAACAATTAGCTCATACGCATTGGTGACCAACAGGTCCAGTATGGCATCTCCTCTGTTTAATGTCAGTTAATAGCTGGGAAACAAATAATGAGAACAAATAATGTGAAATGTAACTAGTGATAATCCATGAAGATCTGCACTTCATGCATATGGCTAAACATAAATGCACTGCAGTGAAGAGGAATACAAAAGCTTTGTTGATATACATTTTTTCAAGGCAGTCATGCCAGAAACTGACTTTAGAGATTTTAAGTTTTCATATGATACTGAAAGATCAGATATTGAAAAAAAGTCTAGTTATCCATTTGTCATGATCGACTTTAAATAAACTATTCTCAATGAGGATCTTTGAATCATTGTTCTTTCTCTAGAATGACCAGTTCAATGAGCATCAGCAATCAGAGGAAAACAGGGTGCTACTAAAGACAGAATAAAAAACTTTGTACCACTGTAGAAATCCATGGCAAACACAAACCTTCCATCCTATGTGAAGTGCTCCTCACCATCCCGCTCTCCAAATAAGTATAGTAAAATTTGTAAAGGTATAGAGGGCTGTGTCAAGGATATGATGAGAGAGAGAGAGGTAAGGAATACTTTCCATATGAGAAGATTTTAAATAGACTAAAACTCTTCCCAGAAAAAGAAGGAACTGAGAGTGATTTGGCAGCTTGTAAAATCATGAACGGACTGGACAAGGCGACTGCAGAATAATCATTCACTGTATTTTATAACACAAGGATGAGAAATCACAGGTAAAATTATCAGGCAGTAAGTTTGAAGGAAGTTAAAGGACTATTTTTTCACACAACACCTCGTTATATTGTGGAACTCACTGCCACAGATTAGTTCCATTGCCAGAAGTGTAAATAGGTTCAAAAGAACATTAAATAAATTAAGGGTTGGAAGATCCATCAAAAATTAATAAACCTGATGAAGTGGTGCAATATTCAGTTTGAGAAAGCCCCAATCAGAGATGGTTAGAATCTGCATGGCTGTGCAGTTACCAAAACATTTGCTGACCACTATCAACAATAGGATATTGTCACAGATGAGGTTTAAATGTGACTAAACCCAGATGTTTTTATATTCCTAACTTTCATCACAGTTTCCAGTGAGTCCCCATTATCCTAAGCGTAATTCCTGAAATACATTACCCCTGTGTTCAGTCTTTTGTGATTACCTTCATCTGACTTAATTTATTTGGGTGCATATGTTGCATATGCACATCCTCATTCATCTTCAACCCTTGGATCACACCCATTAAGAGAAATTGCCATTCATTTTAGATCAAATCAGTCCAACCAGGACCACATTCCTCTCTCTGGAAGAACATGTCACTTTCCCTTGAGCACCTAGGTTTTTAAATTAGTCATCTTAGTTCCATGGGAACAGTGGGGTAGGACAGATGTGGATCGTAAAGTAGTTTTGGATTCCTTTAGCTTTATAAAATAAAAAAGGGGAAAAAAAAGGAAAAAAAATTGCAGTTATTATTTAGTATCTGTATACAGATCATTCCACAATTCAATATGACCATCTCAGATATAGAAAACAGCAAATAGTACTACTAAACAAATAAGAATAAGATAGAAGTCTTATTATATAAAGTGAGTATGAAAGCATATTCTACAAAAACTGATGTGTCGCTCACATTTTTTGACAGCAATACCATGATGTAAGTGTTGGTCTCTTAGTGAAGAAAATTGACATTTTTAAAACACTGATCAGTCATTCACCAATTCCCTGCTGATAGAAGATATTGGGTTCATTTAAAGAACAGGGGAGATCAGTACAATGTCCCGATCAGCAGTATTGCTTTAAATATGGAAACTAAATGCATCCAAAGGATAACAAACACACTTTACTTGACTATTCTGGAAAAAAAAGAGACAAAATGCAATAATGCGGTGTAATTATGCTACAGTGTTGCCAAGTAATGTAAGACCATGGCCCTTGTAGATAATAAATCTCACTGTTTTCTCTTTTGGTTTCAATCTGTTAGGTATGCTATCAGCCCCAACTTTTCCTTTTTGGTGCAGGCACATCCCTGTGCTCCTCTTGCACAAGAGTTCAGGAAGGCATATGCTGTTCTCCCTATATGGATAAAAGGGGCCAACCAAATAGAGATTTTCTCCACATTATGATACCTTCTAGCTCGCCAGTAGCATTTTCAGGAGGACTCTTCTAATTCCAACTCCAATTCAACAAGGAACTGGTGAATGACTGATCAGTGTTTTAGAAAACGTCAATTTTCTTCATAGAGACCAATACTTATGTCATGGTATTGTTGTCAAAAATTGTGAGAGACGCATCAGCTTTTGTAGAATGTGCTTTCATATTCACTTCATAGGCAAGTCCAGCCTCACCTGAAACAACCAATAAGTCATTAAGTCACTCTTACAGACTTTGAGTATTCACCCCAGCAGACCAATATGTCTAGGTTCCAGGGCCTACAAGAGTCTCTTTTAGTCCCCTGAAGCCAGTGTCCAAAATCCATCACCCGTAAGGCAGGTAATATCTTGAATTCCTTCATGTATGGCTATAATTTCAAACTTTGGTGAAAAAAACAATATTTACAGAAAAATGTCCTGATTTTCATAGGTTCTGTACAATAAGGCATTATTGATGTTTCCAAGATAAAAAATTAAGCTAAAAGCAGGCAAGATTCCTTAAGTGATTCAAAACAGATTAAAATTACCTGTGTATGTTTGAAAATGTTGGCATAACTTTTCTTTCTTGGTGAGGGAGCTTCTATGAGAGATATTCTGCCTCTACTATGTCAAAGTAAGAAAAAGGTACACTTTGATAATAGACTGCTTGTCTTGTTACTGGGATTCTATTACTTTGTGTTTCAAACAGCTGGAGATTGAGAAAAGGTGTTCCCGTTCAGTACTCAAATTTCATGACACTCTGCTCTTTTTTTCCCATCACATGGGAAATCCCACACAAGGGAGAGGATATATATGTGTACAACTTGCAGTTATTTTAAGATGACAAATACCATGATGAAAAAAAAGAAATTTACCATTAAAATAAAACACATGTCAGATTTCAGCTCTGATTCAGCCAACTCTCAACTAAGGAAATAGGCCTTAGCTGTAGATCATGGAGTAAATACGTATCTGCTTTACTCAAAGTGGCCCACAGAGAAACAAACAGAAATATGAGCTAGCGCTGACTATGAGAATAAACAGAAAAGCCTTCCAAGAACAGGCTATCTCATGCTTTTACCAATGTACACCTGAAAGAAAATGATGCATGCATCTCCTTGCCTTAGGCAGTGCTTAATTAATACCTTTACACCAAAATAAGTTGTGGAATTCAAGGTCGAACATCTACAGTGAATGCTGGATCTCATACTGCTGAGGGTATTCCCTGTCACTGCGTATAAAAACCATGAAGAACTGAAGCTTATCACAAGGTCCAGCAAAATACAATGAATTTCCTTTGCTACAGCTAAATAGATTTCTGAGAAACTTCTATTTATCTAATTAATAAAAAAAAAAAGTTTTTGAGAGCAAAGGAAATATGAAAATAGGGAAGAAAAAGTAACAGAAAACTCCCCTGTTACAAGCGATTAACTTTCTCCATCCTTTAATAAGGCAGACCAGGGAGGTATGCTATGTGCTTAGCAATCAGTTTAGTTCCCTCAAACTGACTCCATCTCCACAAAAAGCAGTCTTGAAGTGCTTAGTTATTTTTTGATGGATTTTTTCTCCTTAGTTTCAACAAAAGGAAAAGATTTTTCAAAAGTGTATATGTTAACAAATTTTCTTTGGGCAAAGTTTCATGTCTTTCAGGAAGAAAACTCAGAGCAGGAATACTATTACTGCTTCTACCTCCCCTATCTTTCTTTCGCTCCCCCTTAATCATACTCCATTCTCAATTTCATAAAACCTAATTTTGTCTTGACTCAGACATTCAATACACAATGATTGCTTTCACGTCAGCCTGCTTTTGTGTAATTCCTTAGATACACACTAGGGAATAAAGTATTCCAGAAAAAACAGGTGAACTAACTTTCCTGACGTGAGAAAAAGAAGTCTTGAATGGTTGACAGGGTTTCAGGCTCGATATTTGAAATGTCCTGGCTGTAAGGTACATCTTGTCATTCTTGGATGAAAAGTCAAGATTAATATTTTTCTAAAATATTAATTTCATTCAATCCAAGACTTAGTCATGAATAAATTATATAGGCCTTAGTAGGTCATCAAGTGTTCTTTTCTCAGCTGAAGTAGTTGAAGAGCTTATGAGGAGGTATATGAATGGGCCAATCATTATCTACACACTTCATTGCAAAGAAATAGGAATGGACTGTTGGAACAATTCTAATCTATATGTAAAGCTCTCATTCCAGTTAAAACAAGCATGATATAGTAACAGAAGTAACAACAATTCTATTTGTGCTCTTCTTCAGAACAAACCCAAAATTTTAAAAAATCAGCTCATATATAATTGTATTTCACTGTAAATCTAAATAATTAAAATAATTTCTGATGAAACTGAGTTTAAACAAAAGTCCATAAAGGTAAAATAACTATTATATACTTAATGGACATACAGCGGTTCTTCAATAGTCACTGTCCTAATTACAAGGCTATACCTGTGAAAAGATGAATAACAGTGAGTGTCCATTTCTATTATGAGGTTGACTTCACATTTCTTTGAAAGATCCATTTGACAACAGTTTTACTATTTTATATTTTTGCCACAAACATACATTTATTACTAGATATACTTCTAGCTAGATATCTTGGGTTTAAACTTCAATGGTAAATATTTACTTAATTTTTAAACGTTATGTTTATTATACTTTAAAAGCACACATATGCACTCACTGATCCTTTTTGGATCAAGATTTAATGAATATAAGATGTAATTTTTTAAGCAGAATCTGCACAAACCAAGTGTGCTTTGGGAATTAATTAGATTCTTTGCTTTATGAAGTTTTATGCAACCCATTTATGTACCCATTTAGTACAAAGTAGGAGAATCAGCTAAATAGGTAAGGGAAGGTATGGAAGTCATATAAGGTAGAAGTATTTTATAGCTAATGCTTTCAGAGATAGGCTGAATTTCCGAGATTTCAGTTCAGTTATTTGTTAAAAACAGTTTCTACTTGATTATTCATACTAAATTATCTACATTCTTTTTCATGGTCTTCAGTAGATATTCTGATATGGGATACTTTAAAGCTGTGGGGTGTCAACAGTTCCTCTGCCTCTTGCTATGTATGTACAGATTAATTCCTGTAAGAGAGGTTTCACGCTGGGTAACTCGATGTTATCAAACCCTGGCTTCATCTTGTTGGGAAGGTTCTAAGAATCTCACAGCTGTTTGCTGTTGGATGCAGTGGTGGTATCCATAGTTTTTACATAGATTTTTCACTTGTGAGGATGAAAAAAGAAAATACTCATCTGAGTTTGCTTTAAGCATGAAACATAATTACAGAATTCTATCAAGCCAGGGTAGATTTAAATATAAAATTTGTTATTAAGATCCTAAAGTCATGAGCAATAGTGAAACACAAATTAAAATGATACTTTATTTATTCCCATATAGAGACCAGCTCCAAAGTAAATTGTAGGTCTTGTTGAACCATGAGTAGGTAGATCATGTGATGGCTCCTCTGCACACAGTGACTTTCCCCTCGAACATTATCATTCCCTGAACAAAGCATTTAAGCTGACTCCAAAGCAGAAACCATATGATTTTATATTCTTATAATCTGTGATTTTGGCCCATATTAAAAACAAAAATTAAAAAATTGCTTGTAATCTAAGGGCCATAATGCTCCAAAAGACTTTAAATGATATGCTGACTAAGACCTGCTGAAGACTGAACATAAAGACATTTTTTCTTCCACTTATTTCAGCTTTCATTGCATCCCAAGATTTCCCATATTTGCCAAATCTTATATTATGTTTGGTTTTATCTCCACTATTTGGAAAATGAATATTTCACATGCCTATCATGACACATAACATTTATTTCTCTTCCATGTCCCACAGACAGTAAGTCACCTGCCTCTCTTTTTTCTCTCACTTATGATATAACTAACTTAGTACTTCTGCAAACACCTCTTCCCTCATCTTGGTTTCAGTTATTATCATTTCTCCCCAAAGATCTAATTGATAACATGTTTAGTAAACCCTTGAGCAATCTCTTTTTGGCTTTGAGGATTCCAGATCTGAAGAAAGGTTTCTGTGTTGGAAACCCTGTTTATTCAAATTATACCAGCTGCTCTAATAAAGATATTCCCTTACAGGGAGCTATCTGTCCCAGTGAGGATACCAATTCTCTTAATAAAAAAAAAAAAATTGTTATTTATTGGTCTAGTTTTAGCTCAATAATAAAGAAGAGATGAAATATGACTAGCAACTAATATAGTGCTAATATAATGTGGTTAGCACAATATGGCTGGCAACAAATTACATACCACTAAGAACAAATAATACATGACTTTGTGAATAACCACTGAAATTTAATGCATCCACAAATATAATGATCACTGATAATTACAAGTGAAAACAGAAGTATACAGAAGTTAGTGTCAATGATTTAGAAAATAAAAGACAAATTTTACAAAGAACACACAGCTGAGCTTAGACTGTATCAAAAAATTGGAGGCATCATTATTACAATCATAAATGCAGCAGTATGATTTCACCTTTTTTGGTGTTATATTTCAAAAACTGTTTGTTGAAAGAAATGGCGTGATGGAGACAGAAGTGATGAATGCACTGAAAAATTGCTTCCTGTCATAAATGACTTTATAAACCTACTGGGAAATTTTTCATGTCTACATCTGGTAGATGGTGACTAATGCAGGATAATCAAATTAGAAATCATTCAGACAGTAGGGACTAGTGACCACACGAAGGTCCAGTGACTAAAGCAAGATTAGAAGTTGATATGTGTAAATCACAACTGATTCTAATCAAAAGCAGATGCCTGATTTCAGACAGGTCTTCATGGACAAGATGTCAAAAAAGATTAGAAATAATTGAGTAGATGGAGACAATGAAATGCAGACTACATTATAGTACAAACAACTGACAGAATTCTATGCAAGTAGGTATGCATAGTTTAAATGCACAGCGTCCACAGAGATTATATATAGCAAAAAAAAAAATTATTTTCTACTTGATGATTGTGTAATTTAAATGAATATTATTTTGTGTGTTCATCATATGTAAGAGTATTGTGAAGATGTGGACTAGTTGATTAAATGGGCATATGTGATAATATTCCCACCCCCTGATTTTCTGTGGGCTAGCACCATTGGAATTGAGCATTTGTAAAATAATTCTAAACTATAAATTTACATTTTAAAAGGTTCCTATGAGTGAATATAAGTTAAAAGTCATAGAATAACTGCAAAATAAATTTGCTGTGGTATTTATTACCTCAATTTCTTTGTCTTCTTCTGGAAATTTTACTGCAACTCCATGAAATCTTTCTAGAATTATTGATATATAGCTTTGGTTTTATTTTACAGGTCCTATGTAGAATGTGTATCAATGTCTAAAAAAGAATTTAGGAGCTAAATAAAGGGACTGTATATTTTCTTCTGTTCTAATAACTTTCACAATCCATTGTCATAGTTTGGGGTTAATGAATACAGGTATGCGTCTCTATCAGTACCTCAAAGAATAAATAATAAGCATATAACTCCTCCTCCTCCTACTACCTTATTCATATAGGCACAGAGAACTAAATATTATTAATCATTTGTTGTATTACACAGGTTTGCATTTATGCATTACATCTTACATAAAGAATGTTCTAAACTGTATCTGGAAAGATATGTTTTGCCATAGAAGGATTTCTAGTGCTAGTAGAAGACAATATAGTCTCTATAAAGGCACGAGAATATTTTACTGGTAATAAGCACAACAGTACTGAGCAAAGTTTGTCATTCAAATAACTGAGAGATTTTAGCAAAGTGCTTGTGAAAAGCCAGAGCATAGGTTAATTTTAGTAAATGAGATATTTTTATGACTCTTTTCTACTTTTGGTTAGGTGATTTTACAGACTCTGATTGTTTGCCAGCTTCTCAGTCTGAATATTCGTGTGACTCATTACACATTACTCACACTTTTTGATTGGCCAGCTAAGTCTCACACGGCTCCATCTCCTGTCTGGAAGACTGTTTTGCAAATTATATTTACTGATATTTAATCATAATTCTGTTCATAAATACTCCTGTGAGTTGGAATTTAGGGAAACACATAGACAAACACTACACTGACATAAATGTTCTTCTAAGCCAAAGAACAACTTAGACAAAGTAATGGTTGGAGAATATTAGTAAAAATGTGAGTCAGAGACTTCCCTGCAAACTGGGTGGGTGGGTAAGGTTAATGGAAAGGACTGAGCTTACAATAAAGTTACGCTTTTACTTTCTCTGACTGAAAAGGGCCATCAAAGAAAAACATCAAATGGATTTTTCCACCAATGTCTTTTAGCTAAATGTTCTTTACTGATTTTAATGGTAGGATCTTCAATATGGGTTTGAACATAATGCAAAACTTTGTTTCTGCTATCACATTTATAATATGCCTGGGATCCTTGCAGGTAAATTGATGACACTTGAGTAGCAATTCTGCACCACTAAAAACAGTAAGAGCAGGCTCAAGCTGCTAGCTGCAATTAAAGCACATAAAAGCTACGTATGTTAAACATGGTGTCCCTGATCCAGGGACGAAATCATACTGCAGTGCAGAAAATAAGAACTTTGACTTACCCAGCCATACACAGTAGTTTCCTAGAGATCAAGGCAAGTATTTCTACTTGTACTGCTTCTACAATGACTGATTAAGAAAAAAAAGAATTTGTGTGAGTGTATATCAAGGTATATTTTAGAAGGATAAATTCAGGATTCAAAGCACATGTGTAATTAACATCTAAGTCCTTTTCAGCTTCTGAATGCAAACACTTAGAAGCAGGAGAAATTAGCAAATGCAGAAAGTATATTATACACACTCAACAGACAGGATTTTTGAGCATGAAAAAACCTTTTGTTAATTCTTTGAATCAACAACATATGTTGTTTACTTATTGTTGCATCTTGCAGAAAAAATAAAGTTGGCTTCAGCAAAGAATGAGCAGATGAATTTTGAAGAAAGAGGACTGTGTGGCTAGAATTACGAATACCAGACAGTAACGCATTTGTACTGTGGGCTTAAGGTTTTTCCACAGCAAAATAATAGCCTGCCAGGCAGACAAACAAATTAGCTGATGATGGACCTCCCTTCCACAACTAACCTTTAATCCAAGACAGCCTATTTAACTAATGACGATTCCTCCTCTTGTAATACTATGATAATATGAAAGTGGTGTGGAATTGATAAGCTGAAAAGAGTCAGTCAAGTTTTTAACCTTTCTCAGAAGTGCCTTTGACATCAGCTAGATGAGAATGTGAGGACTCAGCCATTTAAGTAAGTCTCCAGTGATCTAGCCCCTAGAAAGTCTCAAATAACTTCCTTAGTCATAACAGGCACTTTGGCCTGACTCACAAAACAGACTAGCATGTACGTTCAACTCCCACTTAAAATTGTTAGTGGTTTGAGTTCTCACTTAGCTTTAACCAGCTTAAACATAGAGGTCTAGTCTAAACTAGTCACTTTTCAAGATCTCAACATAAGCTGCTAAAAATATTTCAGTTTCTGAATTTTCCTTGTGAAGTCCTGAGAATTCTGCCCTAAGGCATTTGCTCATTTTGAGTAAAATATTGTGAAGTAGTTTAGCAGCTATCTCTTACTTTACCCTTTCTGGATTCACAAAACAGTTGTTTTCCAACCTCTGACATCTGCTGACCAGCAATTTCAGAGTATATACAAATACTCACAGAGGTAAAGGAGGATGAAGTGCTGCCTTTTTTCTATACAAATTTTTTTCTATTTGATCACTCAGATGATGGAGCATTCAGCCTTTTATTCCACTGTCAAATAATATGGCTTGAACTCACTTTCTTCTTATTACTAGGACTAAGAAGTAGTAAATGTGCTAAGTAGTACGCTCTTTGGAGAGAGGGCAAAAAGAGAGGGACAGAAGGTAGATTTTATCTCTTCCCATTTTTACTCAAGCTAGTCTAATTTTCACAAAATGAAATAGGAGTAAGCCAAGAAACAGGTGAGGGTATTTTGCCCTGAAGGCTGTGGGAAAAAGTGTGAGAACATGTCTAAAATGTAATGTAAGTCTAATCAGAATTTGCATGACAAAAGCAAGCTACTGTAATGGAATTGACAATGTTACATTAGTACTGTTTGAAAAAAATGGACAGTTTTGTGGGTAGAAAGTACATGTTTTGGGGCAGATGTTCTCTTTTACCTCAGTTGCCATTGAGTGCAATGTTATCTCATTTTATAACAGCTCTGTGAGAAGACTTACAGTGTCAAAAAAGGAGGAGGGATGAAAATATACAAAAATTTCTTTGCTCTTAATTTTTTAAAGTGCACATTATAAGATATTCCACAAAAAAGAAGGGATTTAAAATAAAAATGATGAAATCAGGACTTTTCTTCCGAATAAGTCCTTGTGTCTTTGGTATCCAGAGTTAATGACAAATGGCTCAGGGGGTTGTTCATTTTTCTCATTGAGTGACTGTGAATCTTCACTGAATGAAGTTAATACCATGCCCTCATATTCAGGGAGCAACATTGGGACAAAGCAGTAAGATTTTAGAGGGTTGGACTAGATGACCTTTAAAGGTCCCTTCCAACCCAAGCTATTCTATGACTCTGAATTTGTTTTTACAAGAGATAAACTGCTGCAATGACTTTATCAACCCTATTTTGCATGACTTTGTTTCTAATTGCTGAAGGTATGTTTAGCCACCTGACCCAGTATAGCTGTCTTTCTAACTATACTTAGTCAAAGGCAAAGGGCTAGGCAACCATATCATGAAAAGGACAATGCTTTTGGCTTATTGTTCGATATAAACAGAAGAGCCATTATTGTCTTCAAGTTTTACTATGGATTAAAAACATCATGAATTATCAGAACAAGACCTATTTGTTCAGCTCTCATTCCCACAGTACAATACCATTTGAAGTGATGTATTCTCCCTTGAAGGTGAAGCTTCCATGATTCCTCTTTGCCTGCTGCTCTACTCTCCTGCAGATCTTAAGCTTAGGAAATTTATGGTTAATTGTGCCCTGCTCTTTCATTTTCTTATCTATTACTCAAAATGCTTCTTTCTGCCGCATGCTTTCTTTGATAAGGTGCTGCTTGGGTATCATAACTGGTGGTGGAGACTGTGAGATGTATTGGCAACAAAGTTTCTCTGAGCAAGAGGTGATCTGAAGGCAGGTTGTGCCTCATCAAACTGCAAGAGAAAGTTAAGGAAATGACAGGACCCAGAGATAAGGCAGGAAGGAGATTTTTCTTTGGAAAGAAAAAGTGGTGGACTAGGGTCAGCACAACAGGGGAAACAATATTCTGGAGAGCACATGTGGCCCCAGGGTGCCTATCAGTATGTCAGCGAGTGTGCTACTCTACTGGTAAGAGAGAGGATGCACTAGCTGATTGGTATAGTTTGTACCACATCCAAAATCCTTGTAACACTAGGTGATACATGTATTCCTCTTTCTACTTGTAGTACATTCACTTTTGATCTAGTCCTGCTTTTACACACTTTTTAATTAAAATACCAAGCATGAAATAATGTTTAGCTGCACTTGCATCTGCTCTGTTTCTTCTGTGCTAGACAACCTTACCCTGAACCACTGAAGTTACTTCATGGTGTCTGAATGTCAGTGGAGCTGTGTTCTCAGAATGAGAGCAGTGTAGAAATAGCTTTGGGATCTCATCTTCCTCCCCTTCTGATCATGCTACTACTACTATGATTTCAGAAGGATATTCCTTGAGAAGACATATCTCCCAACAAAAGGAAACTTTTTGTTAGAGTATTTTGATAGGATACTTCAACAGAAGAGTTTTATTAACAATAAGCCGACCCTGACTTTACTTATGAGCTTAAAAGCTCTTTGTTTGAGATTTTAAAACCTAAAATGTGATCTCATTACCTCATTGCATATATTAATCTCAGAAAGGATACTTCTTTTTATGTAACACTTAAAACCTCAAGACTGCCAATCAGTTTATGTAATGACAATTAGTATCCCATTATCATAGTGAACGGCCATAACAAGTAACCATATAAATCTGGTCAGGTATTACTAATTTTATACTTAGTTCTTTTCTCTAATCCCTACATTCTCAGAAATCCTATCTTCTTCCAAGTCTGAAATGATTTTACAGTATTTTATAGATAATCTTGATATACTGGTTACGTGAAGACAGGATATCACTGACGATTCTCTCCCCAAGAGATAGACAGGTATCAGCAAGACATATAGCATACCTATTGTACATTCAGTTTTGGTACTATATGAAGTAAAAAGTAGTAAATAGTACAGTCTTGAAGAAGAATATATGGTATTATTATTCATTGAGAGGAACTTATCATGTATATCCCATTTTAGCATTTCCAGGAAAAATATATTCCCTTGCAGCAAGTTATAGGGGCACTACTTGCCCTTTACTACTCCATGAATTTCCAGAAAGTATGAAGTGGATGGACTATGACAATAAAACAATAATTTAGGTAGCACAGAAATAAGGTAATTTTTTTTAAGAAACCACCTACCAAAGTCGAATATGATTTCGAATTTCAGAAAAACATGGGCTGTTGGAAAAAAATCCTTCAAGATATCTCAGAAAAAGGCAGCAGGAAATACAACATCTGGTGACCCCAAAATAGAAAAGTTTTCTCCAATAACTACAGGGTTAAGTGTTTTGAATGACTGAAGAAGAAAAGGGTCCTATGAGACTAAGGTAGAAATTACCTTCAAGGTTGGTACAGACAGACCACAACAATCAAACCTGGGAAGAAGTAGATTTTGATCTCAAATTCCCTAAAGAGAGCCAGATGAACAGAAAAAACAAGAATTTGCAGTAGAAAGCAGCATAAATGAAAAAAATGATCTCTTCTTTCTCAACATATATACCTTCTGTCAGTTTATCTGATTTTATTAAGAAAACAATAATTTTACTACTCTTTTTGATTGACTGGCCTCAGAGTTCTGATGCTGTCTGTCGATACTGTACTGTGCTGTGTACAACTGAATTAAATACACAAACCCAGTCAGCTTAAATCTGTCAAAAATCCTTCTAGAAAGCAGGCTGGGCCTGCAAGGATGGCAGATATTAAAAGCTTTCAACTTTAATGAAATAATTAACATCCAAACCATCCAATCCAGTCAGTCAGTTCTGTGGAATCATTTTTCATAAAGACATATCTGAAAGTAACTACAAGGTGGACTCAGTCTACAAGGTAGTTTAGAAATTAATGAATTATTGCTGTTTTAAATGACATTTTAAACAATGCAGTTCCTTTCTTATGTACTGATGTCATCTACAAGCGTTTTCAGTTCTGCTGAAATTCTGTCATCCTTTGAGGTGTCAGGAGTTGGCTGTTATCAGAAGACAGATACAAATGTTGATTGTCCTCTAGATGGATAGGACATGACAAATTTTGTTTTGATTTGCTTTGGGGCATAGGAGATTTCAGTCCTTGTCTTAAAAGGATGCAATGCGAAAGACTTGATGTGAAATAAATTGGAATAATTACAATAACTGTCTAATTATACATGTCACGAAATAAACCTCAATTTCAATACAGTACAGTAAAATCTAACGAGGTCTGATGCTTACACCTATTTCCTGGCTCCAAGCCAAGTTAATGTTCTCATCAAATCTGATTGGCTCTGGCAGGATCAGAATATCTGGCATTATAGTAACACAAACATTGAAAATGAAGTTTTATAACACAGCATTTTAATCCATATTTATGTTAAAAGTAACAAGTCTGTCTGTCTTTTCTCTCTTTTTCTACCACTTACTTACACTTTTTACCCATCTTTTTAAAATTGGGTTTCACTTTCTTGGCAATCTTCATATATAAAGATGTCTTACTTCAGTGGCAAATGGAGAACTGTGACATAGTGAGGAATAAATAATTTGTTTTTATTGGAAAGTATAAAATCCAGAAAGCTCAATTTTGTTTAATAGTATGATTCGATACACATGTACTCATCATTTGCAGCTAACTAACAAGAATTGTTGTATCAACCAACAGCAACTTTCTGATGAGGAAGGATAGAAGCAGCAGTTCTGTTCCCTCTCCCACATAAACACCACAAAATTATAGAATCATAGAATAGTTTGGGTTGGCAGGGATCTTTAAAGACCATCTAGTCCAAGCCCCCTGCAATGAGCAGGGACATCTGCAACTAGATCAGGTTGCTCAGAGCCTCATCCAACCTGACCTGGAATGCTTCCAGGGATGGGGCATCTACCACCTCTCTGGGAAACCTGGGCCAGGGTTTCACCACCCTCACTGGGAAAAACTTGTTCCTTCTGTCTAGTTTGAAGGTACCCTCTTTCACTTTAAAACCATTATCCCTTGTCCTACCACTGCATGCCCTTGTAAAATGTCCCTCTGCAGCTTTCTCATAAGCCCCCTTTAAGCACTGGAAGGCTGCGTTAAGGTGTCCTTGGAGCCTTCTCTTCTCCAGGCTGAACAACCCCAATTCTCTCAGCCTGTCCTCGTAGGAGAAGTGTTCCATCCGTCTGAACATTTTTGTGGCCCTTCTCTGGACCCGCTCCAACAGGTCCATGTCTGTCTTGTGCTGAGGGCTTCAGAGCTGGACACAGCACTGCAGGTGGGGTCTCACCAGAGGTAAGTAGAGGGGTAGAATCCCCTCCCTTGACCTGCTGGCCACGCTGCTTTGGAAGCAGCCGAGGATACAGTTGGCTTTCTGGGCTGCGAGCACACACTGCTGTCTCATGTCCAGCTTTTCATCCACCAGTACCCCTAAGTCCTTCTTGGCAGGGCTGCTCTCAATCCCTTCATTCCCCAACCTGTACTGATACAAGGCGTTGCCCTGACCCAGGTGCAGGACCCTGCACTTGGCCTTGTTGAACCTCATGAGATTAACAACCATAGTGTTATCTAGTGCTGGAAATACAGGATAAAGAAAAGCAGATTAAAACCTAATGCCATAAATCTCATAGCAGTTGGAACTTAGATCTCTAGAGCGTACCACATCCAAAACAACAGCTCTATTTTCCAGGAGAGGCTAATCTTGTGGTTCTGAACTGCATCCCTTCACATCCTTAAAGTGCACCTCAGGTTGATCATAAGCACTTCTTCTGATGAGATGGCAGTCTTTTAAATATCATGTGAAACTCTGCTGCAAACCAGTTTATGGGCAAGCACACTAGAAATCTGTCTAAATCTTCTGGAATATGCCTGAAAGTTTTATGTTTTCAGAATTGAAGCCAACTTCCGTAATGGACAGATACCTGCATGTAGATTAGGTAACTTCCGTATGCTCATTGACTGGTTCAGGTCAGTGCCTGCATAGTGATTCAGGTCAGCAGACCATGGTTTCATGGAGGCAAACACTCTGTTGGGCTATTGGATTATACTCTGAGCAAAGCCTAGAGTCTTGCAGATATGGTGTCTTACACATTTTGCAGATACGGAGATTTCCACTTCTGCAACAAAGAAAATTAGTAGGGTGCATCCCAAGTGAATGGAGGAGACAAATATTTCCTGTTATTTCACTGTACTCCCAATGGAAAAGAATAGACATGTACCTTAGACTGGATTATTCTCTGGTGGTACCTAAGTTGCATATACAGGCCACAGACCAGATATTTGATTTCAGTAGCCTGGAACTCCATCTGCAGATCTCAGAAGTTCAGTTTCTTCAAAACTGTTCAAGGAATGCTGGAAGCTACACTAATAGAAGCTCAAATATTCTTTCTTCCCCTTTCTGGGGCCAGGCACTTCAAACTGGAAATGAACCAGTGCCTAAACTGAATAGACCAGATGCCACCATAATACAGTATTAAACAGGAAATCCTGAAAGAATGAACTGAAGCCTTTGGTTCACATGAGAGGCTCAAGGTCCTTTTCTGGAAGGAAAGTTCACAATTGTGGTTCAACCTGCCAAGTCCCAGCATAAGCCATGGCAAGAACAAGAATATGTATATGAAAATAGGAAAATATGTCTGGAAACCAACTGTGCAAGTCTGATTTTATGCTAGAATATGAGGAAAATGGTAAGGCTAAGCCTCAGCTTTCCATGGGCTGCAAGTTCCTCTCTCTCTGTTAGAAGAAATTATTTCTTTAGGATTCAATTTCAGTTCAATGCAGAGATTCAAACTTCAATTGGGCATTGGTGCCTTCAGAGAAATGAATCAGAAGGAAAATTGTGCTTCTGCACTACTGCATAGTTATAGTGACACTTTGGCAAATGTGTGTGGATAAATTGAAGGGCGATTACTTTACAATAACCTGAACCTTCCTAAATCTCTCTGCCAGACTCATCTTTCCCACTAGATCCCCACCACTGTCTTGCAGCCAATAGTGAACTAATACAGAAATCCCAGAAAAGAGTACTGACGTTACCTTATCACTGCGAAGTCAGGTATCAGGGTATGCTGTAGGAAACATAGCCTGAAGAGGGGCTGAGTTTCACAAGTGTCCAAACTGATTTTCAAAGGAAAATGTGCTGTAATCCAAGCAAAATTGATTGAGATTTGAGTACAGAACTTTGTTTTGCACAGAAACCCCAGGAAAATCATGCGAAACTGAGACTCTTGCAGTCAGAAAGGAAGATTTTAACTGGTGTAATTTTTTACCCCTTCAAAGTCAGGTGGACCGTTGTCACTGTTTGTCAGCTAAAGCTTTGGTCTTGCAGATTTAGTTATTCATATTTGGGAAACTAGAGAGACAGTGTGCATGATATAGACACTTTCAGAGATCTAGGGGAGATATTTCATAAATACAGGAGGCTTCATTCTTGACCAAACAGGTCCACACAGAATTTTAAAACTGCTGAACAGTGTTTTATAAACAAAGTGAGCACACTGAAGTTATACTACAAATTGGATTAGTATCTTTCTCTGTCTGCCATATTAACTAAAGCACAGACTTAGCTGTACACCAGAAAACTTTATAGAAACTTGGCAAAAAAATAGTACAAAACCCAGAGGGAGTCAGAATCGTTGTCATATGTAATACAATGAAATACATTGGTAATGATTCAGAAGACACGATAGAAGTCTGCACTGTCCACGTAATTTCAATATATTTAAAAACAAAAAAGAAACAGACAGAATAGTACTTCTCAGAGAGGATAATTTTACTGTTCCAGACATCACATGGGAATAATAGGTCTGTAGAGACAGCAATAACATTTTTGTAACAATCAGTGCTATATTGTTGGAACTTAACTATAGTTTTCTGAACACAGTGATCTCCATGGATCATTTCTTCCAAATGACTACTGTGTGTTAGCCAAACAAGATTTCTTCAAACACTACATGTTTTATATCACTATGTGTGCATGTTTGTGCATGTGAGTGACTGTGTGTGTAATTTAAATGTTTTACAATAGTCTCATCTGAAGAAAAAACTCATTAAATAGTATGCCAGCCACTACAGAACATCTTACAAATGCATGGGTATTGTTCTTTTTTACTAGCTGCTGCTTTTAGTTTAAGTAGTTTACTGTAGCTAAAAGCTCTGACAATCCAGATACTTTTTGCTATCAAGGTTTATCTCAACCTGCTAAAGTCCAGATAAGGGATTGCCAGTTTTTCTGCTTCAAAGGAGGCAAGAGTAATTGGAACTATAAACTCCCCCATCCATCATTTAAATGCACATTTTTATAGGACCACAGAAAGCATCTGTATCTTTACTGAGACAAGGCATGCATTAGACAGATTTAAACTGAGACTGCTCAATACAGCAGAACACTTGTCTGACATTTACAGATGTTAATGTGCACACACTCATTTCAGAAGAGGAGAAAATAGCACATGCTTAATCAGAAGATTATTGTACAGAGTGGGGACCTCATCCTTCACAGTTCTTTGCTTTAGCTGAAGCCAAGGGCCCTTAGTTCTTCATCAGAGGCATTCAGTACCTTCCATGAATAGGCCCAATAACTTTTCTCAGTGCAGTTTCCTTCACTTGTGCCTTGGCATCAAGACAGTTTTATACAGCCACATCCAAGACCTATGCAGTCCTGAAGATGATTACACACACTGTGCCTTGGCCAAGTCTGACAATTATTCATTTCTATAATCCATTAACAAAAAGTGGAATCTACCTAGCAACTAAATGGTCCTCTTGTATAAGAGATACATATTTCCTTATGGTCAATTTGATGGGATCTTCACTTCCTTTTTAACAGCTTGCAAATTCATCAAAGACAGAAACAGTTTCAAAGTGAGTTAAGTTTACTCCTACAGGTTTCCATTATCATCAGAATACATCAGAATATATAAATTCCACAATCTAAATTAAACTTTACCAGAGAATGAGTCAAAAAAAAAAAAAAAAAAAAAAAGTTGGGTTCCTTTCTCTTCTGCTCAATAATTATAAAATGAGTCCCTGCTTGTTTCCACTGGAACACTGTAAAGAAGATTGCCTGACAAGATGCCCACTAGTTTTCCTAATAAAAGATATTTTAGTGTTATCATAAAAGAGGATTTTGGTTAACAAGTTACTGACAGATAGGCATATGGCACTTCTAACAAATCTAGAGGTTTCCTGCAAGTATTTTCCCATTCAAATGTTATCTCTGTATATTTTACAAACGTTGGGTTTTGCAGGATATGCGAGCAGCCTCCAGTAAGCAAAATTACTTCTTCAGTAGGAATGAATGAACAAGAACCAACTGCACAGATATTGTGAAGTTTTTATATACATGTGTTTAGCTGGGTTTCCTAAGGAAACAGAATCACAAAATCACAGAATGCTTGAGGTTGGAAAGGACCTTCAGAGGTCATCTTGTCCAGCTGCCCCTCTCAAAGCAGGGTTACCTACAGCTGGTTTCCCAGGACTCTCTCCAGGTGATTTTTTGATATCTCCAAGGAAGGAGAGTCCACAACATCTCTGGGCAACCTGCTCCAGTGTTCAAGCACCCTCACAGTAAAAATGTGGGGTTTGTTAGCTTATCTTCAAATGCAATTTCCTGTATTTCAGTTTGTGCCTTTTGCCTCTTGTCCGGTCACTATGGAAAACAGTCTTCTTCCATCTTCGTTATACCCTCCCATGAGGTATTTGTACTCACTGACAAGATACCCCCTGACCCTGACCTTCCTCAGGCTGAACAATCCCAGCTCCCTCAGTTTCTCCTCATATGCCAGATGCTCCAAGTTCTTAAACATGTTTGTGGCCCTGTAGCACAGGTGGCTGTTGGCTCGCGTTGCCATGATGGCGCGTTGCTGGTTCGTTGTCAAACCTCCATTGTTCAGGTATCTGCTGGTCTATCCTTCTCTGACAACTTTCGAATCCTCTGATCAAATTCACTTTAAAGGAAGGGCAGGAGTCTACAAAGCAATTATGTTTCAGCACACGTGGGACCCTGAACCACGGACATTACTGCTCTCTGTTGTTTGGTGAGGCAGATTTAGTGTGACCACATAGGAAGACTTGCATAGGAAATCAAACTTCCTTATTTCCTCTGTTAATAGAGTAACACCTTGGTTATTGTAATAGCATGGTCTGTAGGCATATTATAGTGACACTTGACAAGTCCCTCATGTCTGCCGTCCAATCATGTATGAATATACACCCTAAAATCAGTAGACTCCTGGAGAATTTAGGTAGGATAATAAGGAAACTACTCCTAAATTATTGTATAATTAATATTATTTCAAACAGTAAATAAACTTAATGAGCCCAAAACCCCCAAAAAATTATATTTTTATATTATAGAATTCTGACAGCCTGTTATAATACTTTCTATGTACCTCTATGTATAAATTCTTTAGAAGTCCTGCTAGATCGCTACATGATTAATTTTTTAAAAAATATATTTTACCAGCCTCAAACTCTTTTATGACAAGTGTCTATTTTATTTGGTCTTCTTGCTTGTATCTTGTATACCATTTGTCTGTGTGAATGCGATTTGACTGGTTCCTTTTCTAAACCCCCAAATTAATTAGTCATTTACATATTCTGAGACCGAGCTTTATAACAACAGCCTTTGATGCTCTAACCTGAGCCTTAAGGAAGATTTTATTTTTGAAAGATCACCTAAAAAGAGAGGCCCTTTCATTGTTCTGCACTTACCTTATAGACGTCCAAGGCCCTGCATGTGCCTGACACTTCGTACATCTAAGAGCTTGCAGAGCAGAGTTTGAGGTAGCTTGTTCAAGGATAGTAAAAAAAGTTAGTGCTGAATTTCATCTCCTCAGAGAGCTGTTGCGTGGCAGAACTGAATGAGTTTTAAAACTCATTTTAAGATCTGGCAGTCTGAACAACATTGGCATATAATTTTTCAGCAG
>NW_010528203.1:34874-40757 GCF_000687285.1 Phaethon lepturus
TGTGGAAGAAGAAAGAAAAATCCAAGATACTTGCAGTCTAATCCATTTAGCAATCTGTCTCTAATTTTAATGATGTATTTGTCATTTTATTACTTAGAAAATGTCATTTATATGAAACTGTCGCTATATTAGAAAGGAACAGCTTGTGTTAAACTGTGTAATGTCTTTGCCAACTTTCAGTGTTAGTTGCATTCTACCTCTTTAGAATTTCCCTTACACTTTCAATTCAGCTTGGATACTTTACTTCGTATATACTTTACATACCAAACTTCTGTATACAGCTGCTGTATAAAATGTGTGCATTACATCTTGAGGTGGATGCAGCAACTATTGTGTTTAGTAAATTCAACAATATGAAAATTATTCTGAAAGGCCTTATGTAAAAATAGTAGAAATGAAAATCCTGCAGGATGCTGAAATATCATTCATAATTTATAACATTAATATTGAATAAGTGGAGTTGTAGTCACTTTCAAAGAGAATTTTTTTTTTAAAAAGCAGTGATAGTACATTTCCTTTTCTCTGAAAAATGTTTAAAACTATTATAATTCATCCTGATAATCATGGAGCTGGAGGACAGGTAGGTTTTTCATTTTTTTGGGAGGGGATCATATATTTATATCATCATCTGTATTATACAGTTCATTACAGTTAAACGCAAAAAAATCACAACTAATCAATAATTCTTAAATTTGTAAAATATTCTTCAGGCAATACAGACAAAAAACACAAAGACAAAGTTTATTGTGTTTTTACATAAATAAGGGATTTAGGGGCCATTAGGTTCTCACCTGTTGCCTTTGAAAACTGTACCAGTTTTCTCATGTTTTTCATGTTCTATTCAAAATAATTGCTGTAAGTAGCTAGAAATAACTAAAAACTTACAAATCTTAGAAGCACAGGGTCCCCTATGTCTTCTTTTGTAAAATGAAAGCAATATTTGCTCATTACCTTTCTATGGTCTTGTGAGGATTCAGGAGAAAGCAATAGCATTTTGTAGAGCATTTTTAAGCATTAAATATAAGAATTGTAATAATGTTATGTCATTGAACTCAACGTTCAAGTCCAAAGAAGGAAGTGGTTTTATCAGAATTGATGAAATTATGGATGAATTAAGATTAAAGATATTTATTAAAAAGGGACCATTTCTAAAATGAAATCTTCTACTTCGGAAGATATAAGCAAATTTTTTCCACATTTTCTAATGATCAGTCTTTGATTTCCATATTGAAACAAAGCCTGTCCATTGGAAATTAATGATTTTTAGTAAAAAAGGGAATCTGAAGAGCTAAATTACTGAACAGGGGAAAGATGTGGAGGCTGTTTCATATCAAAGCAATTCAGGTTGACACTCTTTTTTGCAGGCACAAAACCTTGACCACAGCAGGAAGGAGTTTCAGAAGCTTTCTTCTTGATTTTGTACTTCTTTCACTGAGCTGAAAAAACAAATATTAGAATAATTTAAAACACAAAGAATAAATATTATCATGGTGCTAAGATGGACAGTGGTTCCCTGGGCCAGGGGCCAGGGGTGTCTTGACGAGCCAGAGGCAGAGACAAAAACTGACTAGAACTCCAATAAATTCTAGTTTCACGATCTGCATTGTCATTAAAAAAAAAGTGTAATGGTAGTAAAGAATTGATACATATGTTGATTGCAAAAGACTATTTAAGAACTTATTCTTCCTCTAGGGAGGAGCATGTCTTCAAGTTCTTCCACATGAATCCTCACTTGTCATCAACATTTGTTTTTAATCCACAAATTTTCCCTGCTAATCTCAAAGCAATTGCTTTCTTTGTAGGGCTGTGGAATCAAGCCTCACTAAATGACTTAGCATATTTCTTGAATATAATTCAATTGGCTTGATCAAATAATTCATGGGACTTAGGTATTTGTAGTACACTTTTCAAGTGTAATTTTTAAGTATGTTTTAATCTTCAGAATTCCTTCTGAGGATGGGCCAGAGTTTAATTTATAGAAAAAAAAGTTTGGAAAGCCAAGATCTGGGGCTTTTGCACATATACACACATACTTTTATTCTATAATGTTATCTTAAAGGGGTTTTGACCTTGCCACATGTGAATGTTTTGGAATTCATTCTGATCTTAGATGCAGCACGTATCAAACACAGTTATCATCATGTTATAAATATATCTCTATATTCTATCAAATAGATGTCAGGCCTGGTATACAATCTGTCACTTGTAATTCTGAATCCTAAGAGATGTGTCTAGACAAGTAATATAGATGCTGCAAAGATATACACTCTAAATTTAGCTCCACAGCAGAGGCCAGTTATGGGTGCTCCCCACAGACTCTGAAGTAATTGAACTGGATGCCATTAAAATGCAACCATATTACAATGTTCTCTGCATTACCTTGCAACTACACAAAGACATGTAATAAGGTATCCAACAAGATTCTGAGGACTACACCATGACACCACATCTGTTTTCACCGGAGTCACACAAACTGTGGTCAAAGCAGAAGTAAATTTGAACGTGTCCTCTCCCATATGGCTGCAGTTGTTGAGTCTTTGAATGACATTTTAAGCTGTTACTTTAAAAAGAGAAGAGAAATTAAAGGGGTCCATTAACATTTTTAATGTCAGTTTTTGAAGTCTTTTTTATGTTTATGGTGTTCCTGGTTTAGGTACTGTATAAACAAGTCCTGTCCCCAACTAAAATCCTTACCATCATTCAGCCAAAGTCACAAAGCTTTAAAAATTGTCTGGATTATTTGTGTCTTCAAAGGAAGGCTTGGGACTTAAGTTTATGCTTGAAGTTAAACATACATTTAGTTATGGTCCCAAATGAGGACGTAAGTGGTTTGTTACAGTATAATCTATTCATGTTCATATTATTGTGCTAAATATGTCAGACGTGGCAGCCTACCTATTTTGGCTAAATTTCTATAGGTTCGTTCAGTACTTAGGAATAACGTCACAAAGTCTATGCATGAGATTCTTACTCAGCACTTTGAACATTAGGACACCATTCAAAAAGCATAAAAAAACACAGCATGATGATAGCATGTACAGGTTAATCTCTTGCTACAAGGATGATGGTTCCTGCTGAGGAATTTTTAAATTGGACAAAACCTAATGAGTTAATTATCTGGTTCAGCTATTTTGCATGCTATAAACTGACTTTCTCTCATACCACTTCCCTAAAAGCACTTATGTTCAGATTCACATCACAAATATCCTGTTAGGCAAAAGACCCATATTTTTGCTCTCTTCCAGATACCAAAGCTTTACCCAGCTAGCAGTCTCTAGGAACTACACCTTGACATTTTTTATTTTCATGATTTGACAGACTGCACTGCATCTGCCCATACAGAAGAATTAATCAAATCAAATATCTTTGACAAGATTTGCCAGCTGGTTTTGATTGCCACATGGCAGTTCAAAACTGCTGTAAATACAGTAATTGAAGAAATTTTTCAGCGCTGTATCATCAGAACAATGCATCAAAGACAAAGTCCACTGCTGATCCTGACCTTGGCATATTTCAGATTATTTTTATTCTTCTTATCATCATCTAACTATTTTTTACAGAGATCACATGTAGTATCACATTGGTAGTAGCCTCCATCCTATGTGATTCAACTGACCTAACACAGAATCACAGAATCACAGAATCATTAAGGTTGGAAAAGACCTTTAAGATCATCAAGTCCAACCACCAACCCAACACCATCACGCCCACTAAACCATGTCCTGAAGTGCCACGTCCACATGTTTTTTGAACACTTCCAGTGATGGTGACTCCACCACCTCCCTGGGCAGCTTGTTCCAATGCTTGACCACTCTCTCCATAAAGAAATTTTTTCCTAATATCCAATCTAAACCTCCCCTGGCGCAGCTTGAGGACATTTCCTCTCCTTCTATCACTAGTTACTTGGGAGAAGAGACCAACACCCACCTCACCACAACCCCCTTTCAGGTGGTTGTACTTGAAACCTCTTACAATAAGTCCTAAGTAAGGTGACAGAATCTCCTATAATCAGATCCATTCTAATTCATGTTATTTTATGTTAAATGTTAAATAATTTAATGTTAAATTACTTTTGTAGGGAAAACGAAGCCTAGTGAGTCATACCTCTAAATGGGTTGTCCATTTTTGCAGCTGCACCTTTGTGCCAGATTACAGGCATGCAGTCTCTACTGTGCAACAATCATCTACGAAAAGACGGTTCTCAATAGAGGACTGGACAATATCCTTAAGGCTGTAAGGGTGAAATGTCAGGTACTTAAAGATTTTTTTAGTATCTATACTTTATGAAATATTTTCTTTTCCTAAGAGCTGATGTTTTATTTGTTTTGAATGTAAGACAAAACATTAGGAAAGGCCTGGAGGGAAGTCTAGCACACAAGTGACTAGTAACGGTCTAATCTCCCTCTACTATTACAGGAAAATATGTTTTGGTTTCTTTCTTCTTAGTCAAGTAAACAGATAAATATATTTCCCCTGGCTTCCATTACAGCAAGTTGGCAGTTACAGAAGAATCCTTTCAGTTTTGATTGCCTGTCAGCTTTACTAACAAATGACCACAGAGTACAGTATTCTCTTGGTGTGGTTTTTATAGACTCTGTGCCTTAAAAGGAGCATTTCTGAATGAAATTGCTATATGTTCTCACTTGGAGGGCTTGGTCTGTTTTCTGTATGCAGCACATTTCCCTTTCTAATGAATGTGTGAAATTGAGAAAAGGATAGGAAGGATGTGGCCTGAAAGAGAACTTTTTTAAAAAAAGCAACTTCTCTTCCCTTGATCTTCATCTTCTAAGCTGGAGTCAAAAGGCTGACTAAATTCAGATACAGACATAAACTGGTTCAGGCCACTTCTTCAATCTGCCCACATCAGGCAGAAAAAAACAAACCAAATCAAACCAGCTCCATGTCCAAAGGGCTGATCTCAGGGAAGTCAGTGGCAATGCTGCTGAGTGTTTTCAGCAGAGCTTGCTGAATTTTCTCCCTCAAACTCGAAATTCTTCTCATAGGTTGATCTTCCAAAGGAAGAGACCTGACAACAGGAGTCATGAGCTGTGATCAGAAGCCATGTAGTTCCTAAGCTCCTCAGTGGCCTCCCTTTAGGTTGGGACCTAAAATTATTGCTGTGCTTTCTCACACCTGAAATTCCCTGAGGGTAGTCCCTAACCACAGAGCTCTGTCTTTGCAGGCACAGTCTCTGGAGAGACTGAGGCAAATATTGTAGAAATGTCACTCCGCTCAGTACATTTGTGGTATTTTGTCCTTCAACACATGTATGCCCAAGTAACCCTTTGCTTTGTATTTTGCAGAAGGAAAATGTCCTGCAGTGAAGTGCTCAGCACTGTTTCTGAATCTGTGCTGAGGGACATAGACAGCAGTGTGGGGTGGGGGGGAACGGGGAAGAGAGACAAAGTGACTTCATCACTTCCACCCTTACAGAGCAGATAATGGGGAAAGCACTTCCCAAACAGAGAAAGTGAAGTGTATTCAGTCAGCTAAGGAGGCCAAGAAAACTGCCGAGAGAGGAGTGAAGAGAAGAACATTCCAAAAATCTGTCCTTAGCAGACCATAAATCTTACCCAGCGGACAGTTCAAACACATCCCTTGCACCAGCTCTACTCTTCCCTGTTTATTTTCTTCCTGTCAGCATTAAAATAGAATAATAAAGTACCAGACAAACAAACAAGACAAACAAGAAAATAAGCAGGAAAACCCAGTAGAGAAGAAAAAGAATTGGAGTCGTTGTCTGTCAGCAGTGTTGAGGAGTCCCTTGGATCACACTGTGCTGAAGCCTGTGCAAACACCACTGCCTCGCCGTGTCCCATCCAAGACAGGAATTCACAAACTCTTCTTAAGTGCCTGAAATAACCATTCAGAGGAATACAGGAA
>NW_010528203.1:40788-63533 GCF_000687285.1 Phaethon lepturus
TATTTAAAAGGGAAGCACATCCAAAACTTTTGGTTTATGCCCAAGTGAGATGTCTTCCTGTAAGTTTTGGCTGCCTGAGCTCACATCAGCTTCACACATTCCTTCCTGCATTTAGTTACAAACTGCTTTAAAGGTAAGGAGTATTTTATACTCCTGAAGAATTTGTCAGGGAAATGGGAAGAAAAGTCTGGCCTCCCCAGTGGGGAGCAGGAAAGATAGGAAACTCTGCTGCCAGTTTTGAAAGGGAATGCACAATCCAAATAGGCAGGGAAATACCTCTTTGGAGGAAGCCGCACAGAGAGGGAGCCTGGGGCGGCAAGCAAGCACGCTGGAGGGAAACAAATGGATTTCAGTTGGAAACCAGCCTGGTCTCTGTCAAACATACCAATAAAACTGACATGTTCCTGCAGACTGAGTTGGTAAGATCTGCATGTCATGATGAGAAAAAGTACTGATAAGAAAATTTAGTAGCTTTAACACAAAGGCCAGTTAAAGAAAACTGAAAAGCCTTTTTTTTTTCTTTTTACAAGCTTGTCTATAAAACAGGCAGGAAAGTAGGGCTAAATAAAAAACTTCAGTTGAAAGTTAAAGAAATTAATGTTCAGGGATTAGTGTTAGAGAGTTATATGAACTAAAAAGTGGTTAACACTAAGTGACATCAGAGGGGATTAAAGAACACCATGCTTACAAATATAGCCCAGCCTCTCTGCTAAGATAAAGTGAGAAGTCATCCTGGAAAAAACATCCAGAACTTTAGAAGAGACTCCTAACCAAATTAACTAAGATAATAGCCCAGAAAGAGCTTCAGTATGGGAGCAGGTTTCTACAGGAAAAATATTTGGTTTTAAGACAGCTTTAACATTAAGGCCAGCCTCTGGTGATACCTAACAAAATTAAAGTGGAATAAAAGGAAAAAAGGCATCCAGAAGGGTCTCTAAAAGCCAGTGCAACATTTCAGTTAGCAGTGCAGATGCAAATGATTAGTGTTGATTCCCTAGAGGGTTTGAGCATCTTAAGAGCCAAGGCTGAGCTTTTTAGTTCCTAACTTTTGGGGCCTCCACATGCAGATTATAGATACACTGATGGGTTCAAACCAGTACACAGCCGGCTGAACACTAATCATGTCTACTTGCCTGCTTCCAGGACAACAAACACCAATTCCAGAGCTTCTACATCGCTTCAGGCAGACTAGATACACGTGTATACACACACAGGAACACGCACACACAAAGATGTATGTAAACACGCTGTCACCGCAGAACTGACTGGATTGGTTTGGATCCAGATGGTCTGGAGTGTGGGCAAAGGAGCTGAGGCACATAAGAATTTTTCTTGTAATTCAGGTTTACACTACAGAAGTTTGCCATTATAAATGTGCAAATTAATGATGCGAAAAATTCATACTCCTGGCTGTCACCACTAAGATTCCCCTTGTTATTCTTGGTTATTAGGCAAAGTGAGATAAGTGGTCCTGGTAGGAAGACCTTTCTTCTCAGGTTGTCCTACTCCTATACTAAGGCATTTCAGTTAGCGCAGCGCTGAGGCACAGGGATAATCCCAGATTATAGCCCTTTACCTGGAGTATCCGTGTAGACCAAGAAGTTCTGAGTCATCTGGATGCCATTGTGATGGCATCTGTGTGCATTTGTGTGGGCGTTTGTGTGTCCATGCATAATTTGTGTGCTTTAGTGATCAGTCACATCAAGCCTCTGTCTGTGTATGGACAATTTGGTATAGAGAGATGGCTGTGGAACACGTCCCCTGGGATAGCTGAGCCTCGTTGATGTGGGAGGTGTAGAAGCCTCTATCCCGCTAGCATATTCCTTTCCCTGTGTTAATGTACCTTATGGCAAGCCAGGAACATCAGTATGGATAATTGAAGCCTGGTATCTGAGTATTTCAGGACTGCTGAGTTTTCACCTCCTACAGGTATTCTTAGAGACATCTTCTGAACATGTTCAACAGGAAAAAATTAAGGTTATGTGGGGACTTTGCCAACAGAAACATAGACTTCAAAGAGCTATACAATCAGGCAATAATTGTGACTCAGTTGCCTTGTGATGATGCGCAGCAATGAATAACAGATTTTCAGGTGAATGCAAAACTTCCACAACTTACGCTGTTGTGAACAGCAAAATTTTTGCACTTTCATTTAATTAAAAAAAAAAAAAAAAGGAGAGAAGAAACTATGTGATGGTAGTTTTGTAACTGCCATGTGCGACGTGCAGTTGAAGTACTGTTAAACACAAGGCTGAACAGCAGATGGCATATTTATGCCCAAGACACGAGACCATTGTTGACATGGTTTGTAATAATAATGTTGATGTAAATGCATATTTACTCAGTCTGTGTATCATGCTGACATTAGTCCTCAAGGAAAGAAAACCATCTGGACAATTTTCAGTTACTATAATCTGAACTGAGTTATATACTATAAACTTACATCTTAGTCAAGGTAAAATTTCTCTCAAGTGGAGAGAAGGACTATATCCTTGTTTGTGTTTTACACTAGCCTCACCTAATCCAATGTGTGCCTCTAATTCTCTATTTACGGCCTTATTTTTGATAAATTGTTATGAATTGCACTCTCCTGTATATATTTTTTTCTCCCAGTAGACTATATCAAATAATCCAACTGAGAACAAGCTCGCTTAAACAGACACAACTTGAGATATCTCAAGCAAACTCCAACAAAACTCTTGTGGAGAGTTTTTCCCTAAGGAATTCCCTAAGGGATTCATTATTTTGTGTATAAAAACTACATTCATAGTACATAGTAAATGCATCCATCATGGGGTTTTTTTTAATTATTAGTATTTTAATGAAAAATATTTTAATAGTAAGCAAATCAACCAATTCTTATATTCAGTTAGAATCTGACTGAGCCAAGTTGACAGTCTGCAGTGGAACTTTGATGCCCTGGTTTGAAATAAAACATATGCTTTTCTCTCTAAGTACCAGTCTGGAACATGCCCTGAGTGCTTGACTAAGTCAGTATCTGCAACAGTCCCATGACAAGGTCCAAGGTGTTCAGAAGGAAGATTAGGACCTACCCATTAGTCGTAGGTGGTGTTTGGGCAGTGGTTTCATTGCAAGTAGGATCAGGTCCTCAGACACAGAAGCACAACTTTCAGTACATCCTCTGTGACTATATGGAGAAGTCATTGCATCTTCCCAAATGTTCTGAAGCAAAGTGAAACAGCTTTAGGAAAGCTAAGGCTATTAAACTATTCTATTGCATATTTTCACACCATATATCCTACATTATAAAAGCTGAGACAACATGAAAAAAATTATCTGCTCATTTTAGGGCTTACTTCAGTATGAACCTTTTTATGGTTTGCCTTTTCATCCCAGCTGTTTTCTTTCCTATTTATTGCACGTGTTTTTTATTGGAACATAACTGTCCAGAAATCGGTGCTTTTGAAGGCAGAGTAGATACACAACTGAACTCCACTAAATGGCCTATTCTGTTTACATGAGGTTTGTTAGATAACAAAGAGCAGAAAGCAAGTACTGAGCATTGGTGTGGGTTTTCATCATTTATCATCTGCAGATTATAGTGTTCTTGCAACTACAAAAGATAAAGCCGTAACAGAATGTAATATGAAAACAATATCCCTTTATAGATCTTTGTTTTGCAAATTGCTGTACAAGCAGTTAATTCTCATGGCTCCCAGGACATAGACAGGTCACCTGAACATCCTTAACACTTTGAATGTAAAATTATAGCAAGATATGGTTTTGACATATGGACTATTTCTAGATTTTTATAACTTTGGAAGCATTCTTACATGGTGGAAGTTACTGGCAAGTCTCCCATTGATTTCAGAAGTTCATGAAAAATCCACTGATTTTATGAATCAGTTAGGAAATCTTTTTTGGACTACAAACAAAAAGAAAGTGATGTTTACCATGGAAAATTCAGAATCATACTTCAAACACTCTGCACATAAGTTTATTTGAAGAATGATTCACTGTTCATATAGACGGAGTGGTTAACAAATGTATGTTTAAATCATCAACATTTCAGCATAACCAGAAATGCTTAGAACATTGAAATTTCAGCTGAATAATGAAAAAGAAGTAATGAACTTACTGTCCCTTGTTTGAACTTACCAAACCAGAATGCCATGATGCTACAGGAGCTCAACAGTACTCGGCAGGACAGAGGCACTAATCGGGCGGAGCTAGTAGGGGTGTTGCTTGTTTCCTTTTTTGCTAGCTATTGCTGCTTTTTATATGAAGCAGCACCTATGTTTGTGCAAGTTATTGGTCTCCTTTGCATCATCTTATATACCACCAGCACTACTAAGCGACACAGTGAGGGGAGTTCTTTCCTGAAGCGTAAAGTATATTAAAAGAAATACTTAAAATTCCAACCCTCTCATACTAAAATTGAAAGGAACTACAAACTTCTTGGAAAATACTCATGATTATGTTAATCACACCATTTCCACTGCAAATATACCCACTCTGTAATATGCTTAGGCCAGTGTCAGTGTAGAATTCCAGCAGGAAGCTCTTGGAGAGACTCAGCAGGATCACAGTATGGATTTGGCTGTATCTTTCATTTTATGTGCAAATCTATTATCAGACACATGCAGACCTTTAAAGTATCAGTCCTCCTTACTCTGCACACTGAAATCCCTCACTGAAATGAGAATTGGGAGCCGCTCATTTCCCTAAGGCTCTGCCTAGCAATGAGGTTCCAAACCTTCTTCTTTAAATAAGAAATATAATGCTAATTAAGTTGTTGTTTTTTATAAAATACTTTATTAAGAATAATAAGAGTAAGCAAGGTTACAAAAATACCAACTTTATTAACTGATGAAGATACCGTTAATTACAGAAGGTTTGTAATACAAGTTATAACCACAGTGTTCCCTTTTCATTAGGCATTCAGATAGTTGTATTTAGTGGGAGCATTATTTTTCTCACTTAAATATGAAAAAATACTCTTATCATACATTGAAGTCCACAGGTAGCTCCCTGAAGTTAGACTCCATGCAAGAAAACACCATACATAAATGCCCAAGACTATGTTTAAAAAGGAACACTGTAAAATTTTAGGGTGAAAAGCCATGTTAGTTCCTGCCAGCAGCCCCAACATTCATAAAACAATAATATACCAGTGCACGTGAGGGAGGAAGAAAATAATTGATGAGGAAACAAGCCTAAAGAACCAATCCAATAGGTTTTATACCGGTTCAACAAGGGTCAACTGGTTTACAACCAGCCTTCCAGAAGGAGGGTGATAAAGTCTCGCCTCCTGTTGCAGTTGCTGTGGAGTTAAGAATCTGTGTACTTTTCGGTGTACAAGGATGCATGTCGTTCAGTGCACGGCCATAGGGAAAAGCACTGAGCAACTTTCAGCCCCGCTCTTTTGACAATCACATTCACTGATTTCAAGGGACGTTTTGCCTGAGTAGATTTTGACCCTCAGAGATATATTTGGACCCTCCTCTGAAAAGCTCTAACTCAAGTGAGTAGCTCTGTCAAGTACATTGGCATTACCTGCAGCAAGGGTTTGCAGAATGCCTCAGAGAATATAATCTTAAGCTAGAGAAGAAGATTTCAGCAGTAGCAGCAAAAATCTAGACCAGTACATTCTTAATGAGAGCTACAGTTTCTCTGAGGGTCATGAGGTTTATGAGAGAAAAAGAGATAGAGAACAAAGCTTTTACAGGGAAAAATGTTTTCATTAATGAAAGGAAGAAACATCAGCTGGTTCCAATGCCCAAAGAAAATCAGTAATTAAGTTAAACTAACTTCAGTAGCACAAAATCAGCTCTTAGGTTTTAATTCCAAAATTTTGTATCCAGTTATTACACTTCTCAGAGACCAAGGATTAGTTGCAGCAGGGATAATGAAGATGAAATTCAATAGAGTTTAAGAATGTCCTTAGATAAGAATTTAATTCTCGTATGAACTGAATCACATCTACAAAGTAAAGTCCAGATCCCACTGAAGTTAATAAGAGGCTTTCCAGCAATTTAGATGGGCACTAGATCAGGTTCCCTTGTTATTACAGAGAGAAGATTGTTAGAACAGTGAAAAAGTATCTATAGAGTGTCCTTTCTTAAGAGAATCCTGTAGTTATAACAGTTGCCTGGTCCGGTACCATTGGTACCAACAAGAAATATTCACAGGAATAAATGAAGTACAAATTCATTACCACATATCATTATTCTTCTCTTCCCTTGCTCTTCAGAGTCTCACATGCCCTCCATACTGAGATAGAGAGAGCAAGAGCACCTGATAAGCAAGTGCATACAAACATGTTAAGTTCTGGAGCATCAACTCTACACAATTTATTTTACTGAGGTGCTCCCCAGAACAAACAGGTAAAAATCCTTACACGATGTCTAACAAAAAACAGTATTTTTATCATATATATATATGTGTATATATATATAAAAAAATCACAGTCTTCTGCACAGCAGAAGCTTATAACTAAAATATTTTAGGATTCGATTTTTTTAGATAGACATAACAAAAATGCCTGCAAATATAATACAGTGAGCACATAACAATTCTTAGAATACGAAGAGTGAACATGGAATTATATATTTTATCCACATTCTACTTGTGACTGAAAACGAAACTCACTTGGAGTTTTTTAAAAGTCTCTCTTAAAAAGTTAATCCTTTCAATAAGATATAGTCAGTATATACTTAGCAAGAATACACTCTTCACATACATAGCAATAATTAACTGTAAATACAACAGGCCAAATCCTGCCCTTTTTAGGCCTGATAAGTAAGACAACCTAAAAGGAGCATAAAGCCTTCAGAGGCAGCCAGAATAGATCGAGACAGACTGTCTGCGTAGCGTCCACAACCTCAGATCCACTGTGCAGAGAAGTCGCATCTTGTCCAAAGAGACTATTTACATCAGGAGGAATTTCAGAAGCTCTGCTTGCTGAAAGGCTTCTTCCTATGTGCCAGTAGAATCCACTGGGTGCTTGACACAAATCTCAGCAAGCCAAGCCACTTAAGCATGGGCTGAAACTCATCCCAGTTCACCAGGACACGTAGGTATATTTGAGTCCCAATGAAGTCAAAGTGCACCGCTGAAGAAAATAATTCGGTGAGTCAACATGAGGGCTGCCTCCCAAGACAGCTCCCCTGAAGTGGTTACTTTCTACCAGGGCAGAATTCAACCCTGCGTCTTCTGAATGAAATGTCCTTCTATATGTCTACACCATGATGTCAGCTTAGTGGCTATGGACTTAGATATGATACACATACCATACAATTTGGTACTGGAAACATTTACAATTACATAGTCACAAGTAACAGTGCAGTTACTTACGCAATTACATGTACAGTAGTAAAACTAACAATTGGATATATGTTGTAGCAATTTTCAAGAAATTACAGGGTAATTGGTGTCACTTATAACAACATATTTGTATAATACTTCCATCCATACAACTAAGCGCCTAACGGGGAACAAGCATTTTCTGTAGATGATGATTATTTGTTCCCTTTCTCTGTCAACATAAAGGAAAATGGTGGTTCTACATACAGGAAGGAAACCCAAGCTACTAAACTGTTGGTGATGTTTTCCATATTACATACAAGGTCATATCAGTCTCTGCAATAATTTTGTTACCCTGAAAAGAATTATACAAATGATATAATTTTGTCCAAATCTAGGTAATGTTTTATTAAAGATCTTAAATCTCTGAAAGACTATTAATGTATAACTTACTTTTCCCAGTATTAAGTCTCTCAGCCAGGTGCCAGATTCAACTATTCTTTTTCCTGCTGTAAATACAGAGGTACTTTCATGAAATAACTCAAATCAACTGAACTTTTAACACTTGTCTGTTGAGAAAAATTTGGGCATATTTGATTAAAATTTCTTTCAATGACCAAAGTCTCACAGTAGCTAATCGGGATTAATTTTTCAAGCTATATGAAATACTCTCTGTAGCACTGTAAATTCACAGTTATTTCTGGGACTAATATTAAACAAATGCACAATAATTTGCTAACCAGTCCATTTCTATGTCTCTTCCCTCATGCAAAAGGGGTTTTGAGATATCTGTTAGGGGACCACATACACACTGAAGGAACCAAGTGCAGAACTAGAGTCTATAAGCACTGTGTAAAAGGAAGATATATTGACTTCTATGAGAACTCTGCTTATGGCAGGCTTGTCAAAGTCGATCAGTAATGAAAAGACTAATTTCTAAAGAGATTATTTTTAATGAAATATTGACATTTTGACCTCTTATAAGGGGGAAGAGAAATATGATCATATATGCTGTCCTTGACAGATGCATATATCTCTCAGTAGGTCTTTTGTCGTATATGAAGAGAAATATATGGCTCATAGAAAGAATAAAATGTGTAAAATAAAACTATAATTTGTTTCTCCTTCTAAGATAATCTGAAGAGCAGCATAAAAGAGGTCATATGATCTATTTCTACAAAACCATTTATCATCCAGTAATAATATCTTTGCAAAATTGTTTACCCATTCAAGTATCTTCAGGAGATATGTCACCATACTTGCATATACTGTAAGTCACTCCAACATTTTTAAAACAACACTGATAGACAAAAACACCAAAAACACCCATAAATATTAAAAGAAGCTCAAGAAACTTGACTATCAAGTACTTAAAAAATTGTTGATCTTTACATTACACATTAATTCCATGCTGTCCAAAATCTTTCTTTGAATGGAAGTTGTTGAGTTTTTCAGGGTTTTCTGTAGGTCATCATAATCTTGTGTATCCACCGGGAGTAATATGAGACCCGAACAAAAATCCCAGGACGATTTCGAATGGCACATCCACGGCCAGGAACAATGACACCAACTACTATCTTCAGCCTGTTTTGTTCACAAACCAAGGGACCACCATAATCTCGCTGGGGAAAAATAAACATAAAAGATGTCACTTCTCAAAATGCTTCAAGACACAGCTCCTACCTGTCTCCTTCTGCCTGGTTTCTTTTGAGGATGACCTAGCTCAGTGAACACGCAATAGAGTTATTCTTGCCATAGGACAAAAAACAGATTCCAATACCTTTTTCAAAACCAGAACTTATGCGAACCAATGTCAAGGCTGGTCTTTGAATGCTTCCCATGCAAATTAAACCCTGTGATCCATCTTTATATATGATTCTAGTGACTTCAGACTACCAGATCTTAACCTCCTCTTTCAGCTACCTGCAAGCATAATATTTTTTTCTGTGCATATAAACCAGATGAGCAGAAAGTGAGTTGACTAATAAACAACTTTGTTATTATAACAGGCTTTGCATCAAAGACTATTGACAGAGCCAGGTTAATATCCTCCTGTCAATCAATCATTTTGCAAGGCCCCAGGATGAGAATTGATGTGTACTAATAGGTGGGGGTGGGGGAAGGGTAATCCCAAACATAATAAAAGGTAACATTTTGTAGACATAATTTTGAGACATAACTTCTTAAAATCCTCTTTTTTCATTATTTTGAGTGAATGAGACATCTATGCACTAGCACATGCATTCAGTGAAAATTTGGAGTATGGCCAACTCAGATCAGGGTTTTATTTAGCACTAAAATACATCCACTTTAAATTAGATTGAAATGGTAATTTGGATACATTCATACAGATTTGAGACTTGAACATAGATACTGCAGTTTTTACCCAGGCAAAACATATACCGGACCTAGCAAACCAGCTGCAAAGCTAGAGAGTAAATGTTCATATCCGATAGTGAAACATTTGTTTCAAAAAATAAAATCTGACAATTAACATTGTATTCTCTCCGGATCACCAGAGAAACAACAATGCTTGACCTTTATTTGGTTTGGGGTTTTTTTCCTGACTGACTGCAGATTAGTTCCCACATGAACAATGAACTATGTCAGTACCATCAGAGCGGCTCATAAAACACTTTCAGGAGTGGAGTTTCACCTGCCAATCTGATTTTGTTTCTCTGCCTGTTCTCTGCTGAGGAAAGTAGCTTCAAAGGGGAACTCAGGGAGCAGGAAGCCATGCAGTGATTAAGACTGATTGCTAATATTAATTCAGTCCATTTCTTCTTGCAGGGGAAAGCAAAGTGCAGGATCCCCAGCAGACTTCCAAGCAGATGTTTCGTTTATAAGCCTTGACATGTCTAAGAGCTCATTTATGATTAAATATTTGATTTTGAAGAAAATACTTTGCAATAACAAAATGATCCTGTGGAATATTAATAATAAATGGAAGAGGCCTCAACCAGATGAAGACCTCATTTCCCCATAGTTTGGTAGTACCCTTGGGTAGGGAAAATTTCAATGCTTAGTTAACATCAGTATTAGGAAATCATCTATTCCACTCCAGATATTAAATTCATAATAATACTCATGACTTCCCTCCTTCTAGACATCATCTCATCAAGCAGATTTTCCACACAAAAAAATACCTTCCTGTAATAAATTATTTACAACATTTCTCCTCAGGTGGCTTTTCTCCATCATCAAAACTAGTCCCAAGCCAAAAAACTGTATCAAACTGTACTTTCACTGAAGTAGTTCTCCTGTCCTCACTGATATGTTGCTCAGGCTTGATTAGGGAGACGAAATGCCTTCTGACTAATACTGAACCTCAGTATATTCTTGGTTCTTTCTCCTTCCCTCATAACTTCATCAACTCTGCTGAGCAGTGACTTTTTTGTATTTTGCATGCGAGTCCTCATCTAAGTAAGCAGTTAAATTTGCTCCAGCCTTTGTTTTCTACTCAACCAAAACATGCTGTTCTTGCTAGCACACAGCCCACTTTAGTCCTTAGTATACAGAACACAAATTTGCCTCAGTCTGGCAAAGTGTTTAATCATGTAAGTATATCTAATATTCATGTTAAACCTTTTCTGGTGTGGTGATACGGTGAAACTGAAGCAAAGAAACCTCTTCCTGCACTCTGTCAGAAAAGAGATTGCGAGAAACACAAATCATTTTTCAATGCGAAAGAGTAAAATATGTTTTTGTGTAGAATTTTAACGCAGCGAGAATAATTATAAAAAACTCTAGTAAATTATTTCTGGGAAAGAAATAGCCAGGCTGATGTCTCCTAAGAATGTATTGGGAAATGTAATATTTACCTCACAAGGCCCAGCACCGATGGTTTCAGCCACAGCGCAGATTTCTGACTCATTCACAGTGATCTTCCCTTTGAGATATTGGTTGCATTTCTCATTTCCCAAAATAAACAGGTTTGCTACGCGGAGAAGGCCATCATAGTTAATTACTAGAATTGAAAAGAGAATGAAAACTTACTCATGTAACTTCAGCTATTGTACTTTCTCTCCAGTACTCACATTTTTGTCTATCCCCAGTTATCATGCATTTGTCTTTTGCTTTTCTTATATTTGTAATTGAGATTTGCAAGAAATTTTTCGGTGTGCATGTATTTTCAATTCTCTGAGAATATCTGGAGAAGTTTTTTGTATGAGAAGAAACTGCTAGGTAGCTGGGTCACTCTACAGTCCACCACCAGCTTGCCTTGCCACGTCACAGAAATCAGAAAAAAGGAGCCTGAGAATGTTGTCAGTCCCATCAGTGGAGCAAGGATTTTTCTTTCCGCCTTAAACACGAGTTAATGTATAACAGTGTCTGTCTTGGCCTAGGGAAGGATGTGTGTCTTGAAAAATACTGTAGCAGAGCAGAGTTTTTCTCGTTCTGTGCTGGCTCAGCTATACTGAATGACTTTGTGCCTGCAAGGGCAGAGTCACAGCTTTGTGCAATCTCCATTCATCAGTGTGAAGGTCAGGAAGCAGGAGCCCTGTGGAGCTTGCTCTTGTTCTACATGTCGAAAGACAAGTCTGTACAAGCTGTGAAGATAAATAAAGGGCCTAGACCTGCCCGTTCTCTGCACAGCCATCAAAAGAAAATGCCAAGCTTGCTCTTCACTGAATTGTTATCCTATTTTCTTGAATAAAAGAAAAAAAAAAAAAAAAGGATGTAACGCTTCTTCCTCCCTCACTAGGATGTTGTAAGGATTATATTAAGTAGTGCATAAAATGTAGCACAAAGTCCTTGGATGACAGATGTTATGTATTTACTGTATTACATAACCCCACAACACTGCAAATTCCGTATCAGTTCTCTCAAGCTAAGCTTTCCTGTGATGCTGCACCGTGCTCCAGCCCGACTCCCCTGTCCCCTAGGCAGCCATCCCCCCTAGAGGATGGCTAATATGGCCATGCTGGGAACATCAAAAGCAGTCATCTGGAGAGGGCTGGTACAGATTACTTGCCACCCACAAAGCCATGCAGAGTAATGGTTACAAGGAAGAGAGCCTCAGAATTAGTCTAAGTTTCTGCTTTGCTTCCAGGACAGCGTGAGCATGTTACTGCTGCTTGCTCAGGGTCTGTGGCAAAACGACGTTTGAGCGCAGTAATTATTGGAGTAATTATTGTCAACTGGCAGCTATTAACTTTATCATCAACACATAATTAGCCAGATATAGTATTTACCAGACTAAATAAATGTCTGTTCTCCCACATATTTGTATTTACTTCACACAAAAACTGTGTTTAATAAACATTAGTAAGGTTGCAAAGTCAAGTACTCAAAAGTTAGGAAATGCCAGACTTAGGACTGCCTGTGCATCCTTAGTTCACTGTCTTTGTGTATGTTAATTATGTCTTTGATCACATGATTGTTATTAGTTTTTCCACAGGCAGCCTGCTTGGGGGTACAGAAAGAGACTGTTCAAGTAGATGAATCAGATTTTTGAAAAAGAGTTTTGAAAAACTCTGCAAAACCATTCTGACAGATTTTTTAAACATGTAGAACAATATTTTTCTCTAGTCATTCTTTGAAATGTTTGAATCATTTTGTCTGTCACTGAAACAAAACAAAACAAAAAAAAAGATGGACTAATAGAAAATATTTCATATTAAATGATCATAGATAAAGTGCTCAGAGATTTACAAAATTAGAAAAAAATTGAAACTGCATTTTATAACAACAAGTGTTGGACAACCATGTCATTGGGCAATACCAGCAGCCTCATCTACAACGACAAGAGTAAGCTGACAATGCATTCAATTAATTTTAAAAAATATTTTCTTACATCCAGTGTATCCCCATCCATAAACACTGCAACTGGTCTTCTCTGGAATGGTACATCCAGAAATGGGCAATCGGATTATTTCTACAAAATTTGTCAATATGGCAGGTCTGAAAATAGAAAAGAAATAATAGATATAATAGATTTTACTTAGCTTTCTAAAATGTACCTTAAAAATGACATTAAATCCATTCTAGACTACAGCAATTAAAAACTGTGACAATTCTCCTTTCTCTTCCATCTTTGAAGATGATGATGGATTCTTCTACATATTTTTTGTGCTACAGCTGTTAACTGTGAAAAGATTTCTTGAAATGTTGTCACCACTTTTATACTATTTAACTTGGGTTATCATCTTAAAAGTAAGTAATGATGGAATTTCATTTAAATATATAGTTTTGCTAATATGGAGAAAGTTTGAAAGCTCATATATACATAAGATTCTCAGTTACAATCTGGTGCTTATTCTGTAAATTAAAACCGTATACTAGTCAATGTGGGTTGTTGTGTTTATTTGTTTTTTTAAACCAAAACCAAAACCAAATAAAAAACTCCCAACAAACCTAAATTTTGTTATCAGGAAAAAAAATGTAGGCACGATTTTTCAGAAGTAACATCTGCTTTCTGAATAAGGTAGATGAACCTGCATTTCTGCATATATCAAGTAAAATTTCTTACAACTGGAAGTTTACCCTATGGAGACATCACCTGCAGTATCAGAGACAGGAGAGAACTGAATATGCAAATCTTATTTAGGAAGAATCTCATTCATCAGTTGAAAATCCTGGAATTGGCAATAATAGCGACTAACCTGCTAAGTTTCAGTAAGACCAAATCTGACCCCGTGGGGCCATATACCAACTGGGAGATATTCAGAACTTGTCTATGCTTCTCCTCTCCCTTTCCTTTGATATTATGGACTCCAAGCCAGGCTTTGTAGTCTTTCAAATCTTTGTACCTAAATGAGGCAAAATTGGTTAGGATTTTGCTGAGTGTATAATAAAATAACTAAAAAAATTCAGAAAATCTAGCTTAATAGGATTATGCTAGAAGAGCTTAACCAATACTCTTCACTAGAAATGAGTTTATGCTGCCAACTGCTATTCCAAAATCAACATGTTCAGATGGAAGTTTTTGGTCTGAAGCCACTACCTAATTTTATCTTTAACTGTTACTACAATCTAACTTTTGTTTCCTAATACTATCCAAACATTTAGGTCCTTGGACAGTCTGAACCTTTGAACTTTTTGAGATTTGCCCAAGTTTTCTATTTTATTCTGTCCAGTTAAGCAGAAGCATGAGATTATTTTCATAAAGAGGTAATTGTCTAACCATTACACTCAGAAAACATATTTATACTCCTATTTAAAATAGCCAGAGCTCTTTTAGATTAACAACAATAATAACAGAAAATATCAAGGTCCCACAGGACCTTTACATCAGAAATGCAGTGCTAATGCCAAACAGGAGGGAAAACTTCTGCATTTAAGTTAAAGAAATGTTGTGCTGATAAGTTCCTAAAAATAGATGTATTTCAGTGTTACAAAGCTACAGACTACTGTACCGAGAAGGGAAACACTGCCTTGCTGTTAGAACCCACTCTTCCTTTATCAAAGTACCTCCACAGATATGTTTATTCCTGGGGGAAAAAAAAAAAAAAGGGAAGAAAAAGAAGAAAAAAATTAAAAATAGAAGTAATAGTATTAGTTTCTACATAGGCAAAATCTTTTGAGAGTACTTTTGTTTCCCATGTATTTTTGCTGGTGAAAAGTGGCTGCCTGACAGCCTGTGAAAACATGTGTCTGTCCCTTTCCTCTACAGTTTCAACACTCATAGTAGCATGACTTTGCAGAGATTTACTCTAATGTGTGTAAAATAGGAAGAGAAATTCAGTTACTCTGTTCATTTAGCAGTTTCAAAGTTGAATTTATAATGAGACCTAACTTAAAAAAAAAACAAACAACAAAAAACCCCCCGAAACAACAAGCTAATTCTTTGTGATAGGAACTGGACTGAAACATTCAAGCAAGTCCCCAAACTGCCACCAGATGTAAACAACATTTGGTCATTATTCATGTAGGTATTTTTCAAAGCATTGACCTCAAGGTGGAGAGTTCTTGTTTGATTACCAGCCCTATGAGATTTCTGTCCCCACATACTTCAGTTGGAAACAATCTACAATGTATGGCATCCTACATATGATTATAGAAAACCTGCAGCATAATATATCAAGTAAAGTTAAAGCAATTAAGCATGACAGTTCTTTCAAAAATAAAAATTACTGTGGAATGCAGATTAATTAGTTTCCTTCTCTGTGCCTCCAAAATCACATTTATTTTCTGCAGCTCTTTGGAAAGTGAATCAGAATTGTCAACAATTTGGAAAAAGCTTAAAATCTCACAATTTATAAATTCAAATCACACAAATGTTCAAAGCTTTGCAGAGAACTGCTGGAAGAAACCCAGAGCCTATATGGAGTTCAAAGACAGCAGAATAACACAGATGCTTGCCTCTCTTTTTTTCTTTTTTTCCATTGAGGAACAAAATATCTAGTCCAAAAGGCTGGTTTCTTTCTAAAATATACATTCTGCCCAGTTTTATAATAAAAATGTCACAATCAGGAGTATAAATGTGTTCTTGCATATTATGTTTGCATCACTAATTATCAAAAGGAATTTACAAGATTGCATCATCTGCTTTAGAGGATTGGCTAGTACACATAGGAAGGTTAAACTTCTTATTTAAACGTGGCATAAATCCAGAGCTGATTCCATGAAATAGATGAAATTCATCCAAATATACTTAAATATACCTGATAACAGAATCTGGATTGGATATATAAGAAAATATGTCATTGATTAATTTAACATTTAGAGGTGGGCCTTAGTTGCCACATATGTATGCAAGTTTCTAAGTATCATTAAACCTTTACCATTCAGATTTGGCAATTCCATTTTGAGGTGTACAGTTACTTTTTTCCAGAAAGTCCCGAGGTCATTAAGATTTTGTTTCAGACAACGTTCTATTTGCTTCCTTGGTAACAATACAAAAATAAAGCTACATTTTTATGCCCACATGTAATGCTTAAAAATATATTTTGCTGCTGGAGTATTCCAGGAATCCCGTTTTCATAAAAGAATATGCAATCATTTAAGCATTCATTTTACTTAATGGAATTTTGTTGCATAGCACAAAATCCAGGTTCAACTACCTTAACATTAGCTATTTACATTTTAGGCACCCAGCTGTAATTCACTTTACCTGTCTAAAAGTTCCTCAAACATCAAGGCTGCTTTAAAAACAGTGGAAAGAGAAACTTTTCCAGAGAGTGAATCAGCCCACCTATCTGATTAATTAGTGTAGGGATAGAATTATATTCCTCTAGAAATGTCTTTCTGGACCATTCACTAGACATCCAGAAAGGTTTAGTTCTAATTGGAGCTCATAAGATGCAAAGATTACCAAGGATGGGAAGGATCTCTAGAATTTCTCTAGCAATGAAACAATGCAGAACATTTTTATCTTTTATCTTTTTATCTTTTCTTTTACCCCAGTTTTTCATTTAAGACCTATTTTACAACCTGGTTATAAAAGGGATGACAAATCATAAGCTGATAGAAGTGAGCTGTACTTCAGTCTGTACCAGCAGACAAAAAAAAATACTTTTCTTTCTTTCTTTTTTTTGTGATAGTAGATACAAGGCTGATGCACGAGATATGTCTCCTGTCATATATTAATGATTCACACTTCCAGCTGGTGAGTTATGAGCTAGAGTAATGAACACAGGAAACAGTAATTCTGTGTTCTGGCTTTTACACAGTAGCAAAGTAAGATCTCCCATAATGTAATACACATTTCCAACTGTACATGTTAGGGTCTTATTTTACAGAATGAAAAGGATTTCTTTACAGGTCCTACTTTTTTTAAGACAGACTACATTTCTATTGCATGCAATGATATGAACAGAAAGCGAAATTTGAGATGGGTATATATCCCGAATCTAACACTTCACAACTAAATGTACTGTTGTTAAAATGAAAATATTGATGTGAAACTCAAATTTTTTTTGTAACAGTCTCTAAAATAAACGGTTTAATGTGGGGTGCTAAGCCAATGATATGAAAAGGTCTGCAGCAGCTAATTGAAAGAGCAGGACACTATGAATGCTTTACAAGCTCATGTGTGTAAGGTAGTAATAATGAAAATATAAACCTTTAACTGATGGAGTGAATATTATGGAATCATCTGATTTTCCATGAATGCTGATTTTCTGCTTTTACAGGATTTAATGTCAATCTAGAAGCATTCTTATTATTGTCAACTTTTTCTACAATTCCAAACCAAGTATCCTATTAGACATATTGTCTTTCTAGTTCAAAGTGATAGTTACCTGTATGTCAAACTAACCACCCATCCTTCGTTAGTTTGTGTTGGGATTCCATTTACAACTCTCAAATGTTTTGTTGAGGCACAAGGAATGACAGTATCTGAAAGCAGGTCCAGAGATCACATTTTACTAAAAACAGCGGTAGGAAACCTGTACAGTTGCACATAAGGACCACAAGAAGGTCAATATTTATCCTGGATTAAGTTTCCTGCACTAATGAAATATATTTCTAGAGCATCAAAACTACTTCAGTGAAGCTGGTTCAGTCTATATATTCACATGGAATATAAAATACATGTATTTAAATAGGTTTATTACAGACATTTATATAGTTATAAAGCAAACATTAAGAATCATTACCATATCTCACCACTGGTAAGATAGGACAGTGAAAATAGATAAACTAGTGTAATAAAGCTATTCTACATTTTCCTCTTATAAAAGCAATTTTTCCTAAACTGTATTTTTTTTCTATCTTTAACTGTTCTTTCTCTTGTTTCCCAAATGGAAAGAGATGTCTAATCTTAGAGGATACAATACATGCACTGCACACTACATCTGCAAACTTACCATCCAAGCTGGTTGTAGCAGGAGTTGTATCACCTTCACCTAGACAGACATATAAGACATCCATAATACAAAATTAAAACACATGCAAAAATTGAATAGAGTAAAAATAAACAGCAAATGACATTTTGTTAATTTTAATAGTTCACAAAGTTTAAAACTTCAATGATTTCTTTAATACTTTGCAAAAGCACAATTTGGTAAAGATTAACAAGAAGGCAGAATTTCATTCCAATAGAATGAAATAAGAATTAAGCATTTTGCAACAGGAATTTCAAGCATTTTTCTTCTTGGTTGAATCCTGAATACATCAGGCTATCTATCACATTCCATTTACATACTTCGTTTGAACAAGCAAAAGGTGAAAAATGAAGTTGTGACTTTTCTATAAGCTTTCAGGAATGATAGAAGTCATGTGATTAAGTCCAAATCAGATTTAATGAAAATTCATAATTTCCTTAAAAACTTCTCAAACTTCAAAGGTCCTTATATGATGTTATGAGCAAAAACTTATCCTTATCAAAATACATTCCCCAAAGTCTGGTTTGGTTCTTTCATCTAGTCCAAGCCAAAATACAGTTCCAACAAGGGTGCTTAAACTTGGTTCAGAATCTTTTCCTTCAGTGAAGTCTTCAGAGTGACCCAGCATTTTGAGCTAGAGGTGCAGGTGTAGCTACTGAAAATTTTCACAGGTAAAATTTAAAGAGTCTCATCCAACTAGATTTCCATCATTAAGAAAATATAGATATATATATATAGGCATAGTTAACTTTCCATGTGTATTTGTACACAAATGCATATGTTTATGTGTTTGTACTTATAAGTACATATAAATATATATATAGCATAATTTGAAGAGACCAGTTAAAGGCACCAGGTAAGTACACCTGGGAACTGCCAGCATTTTTTCTGTACTGGTTAACCTGGTTATCAGTACCTGAGTGAGCTACTAGTAGTTTAATACTAATCCATACAAATTACAATTGTAAAACAGACATATTCCAGATCTGGAGTTTGAGTCAAGGAATCATAATATTCACCATCGCCATATACCCTACAAATGTTTGCTGTGAATATTTCCTTAGAAATTCATAGATTCAAACAATGAACTCAAAATGAGTGAATAAAACTTACATTTCTTCAGCTGTTGTTCTTCATCTACATTGACACAAATAACCTTTTGCACAATTTGTTTACTCTTCACATAGATGCCAAAATATCACCTGAGCCTTCAAATATCACCCTTTAGAGATCCTGCAGTTCAGACTATGAGGAAATGCAGCAGATTGCTGCTAGGAATGAATGCAACATTTCCCGTAACCTCTAGAGATCACAAACATGCATTCAAAAGCCTGATTTACCATTTAAATATTCTCCCAGGATATACAGCATAGTAATTTAGAAATAAGAATTGAAGAGAAGCATTTTGCATGTAAATGCGAATTGCACTTTTTTTAGCGTAAATCTATCTTTTCCCACTTAACGTCAGTTTATTGCTGAATTTGCTAGGATTTTTAATTCTGTTTATTTAAGCGATTTAGATTTTAACATGCAACTTTGGAGGAGTGATGTTCCTAATTCTTGCCATGAGTTAAATCATCCCATAAATATCTGAAAGCAGGATCTTATTTATATAAATACACTTCAACATATATATAGTGACTTACCCTAACTTTACAAACAAATACAAAACACACAAAGAGACTATGAATCTTGTAGCACAGAAGATAACTGTAGCTGGGTTTCTTGAGGCCACAGCCAGCCTTCTGACCACTAGACAATTCTTTGTCTCCATCCAGCCCTCATTCAATAGCTAGATCTGTTGGAAAATGTTTGACCATCTGTAATAGCCCTTTTATGCTCCTGCTGCATAAATAAGCATTAAAATCTCCAAGCTGGTCAAGGAAAAGGACCCCTTGTTCATATATTGCACAAGCAGCTTCTGTCCGTTCCTTCTCAGTCATGCACAATTGATTCTTGATAGAATTACACATTTTCTGCTGCCACAAGTGACAACAGAAAGGTATGCATACACATGTGACACCATGGCTTCACTGGGACTGCACAGTTGACAATGCCTGAGGCGTACCCAATACTCACATCGAGAAATAGGGCAGTAATCCCAGGGAACGAGAGGATCATCTGTGTAACACCAGGGACCATGAAAATCATCATCTGGATTGCGGCAATAGTTTTTCTTCAGTTTACTAACATCTGGTTCTCTGAATATTTGTATATGCCTACAGGGAAAAAAAATTCAAAGTGCTGAAAAGCTTTATACTATAGCCCAAATTTTCAAAGGTTAAATGTCGCTTTGCTCCACATTGTAATATTAGCTGATTGAGAAGCCTACAGGTCAGGGTTTAAAGCTGCTTAAAATCAAAGGGAAGATGAGACCCAAATATTTGCTGGATCTGGGTCCAAGTTTCCTCTGGTTGGTATTTCAAGCACTGTGTCCACCGGACAGCTGGGAGGTTTCTAGATTTCTCACTCAAGCTAAAATCCCTGGATACCATCAGGAAGGGTCTTTACACTGATTAGAAGAGCATCTGTGTTGATTTCAGCAGATCTACAGGTCTCTCCAGGAGCACAGGTACCTTCTCCTTCCAGATTAACAGTTAGCACAAGGGACCACTGAATCTGCAAAGAAAGCTGAATTTCAGGCAAAGGAAGCACAAATGCAAGAAAATTAGCAAGACTGAGCAACAGGCAAGGAGGAGGATGAACGTCTCAAACTGCAGTGATAGGTCACCTAAGTTGCGAACCTACATGAGGCACTTCAAAGGTGAAAGTTTGGGGTGACGATGTGAAGGAGAGCAAGGTGTTTATTTCTGGCTTGTCAGAGAGAAGCATACAGGCTTCCTAAGTTACAGCTGCACTGTCCCTCTAGTTCATAACCAACCCTGCATGCTGCCGCTAGCACACCCGTAACCAGAGTAACTGCTGAAGTGAGACAGATAACTCACCATAGGAGATCCCAGATGGAAAATTAGCAGGATTAAGAGAAGAAAGGGTGATCTCTGCTTGAGATAATATTAATGCAATTACATCAAACATGGGCCTGTGTGAGCCTCATGAGGTTCAATAAGGTCAAGTGCAGGGTCCTGTTCCTGGATCAGGGCAACCCTCAGTACCAATACAGGCTGGGGGATGAAGGGCTTGAGAGCAGCCCTGCCGAGAAGGACTTGAGGGTACTGGTGGCTGAAAAGTTGAACATGAGTTGACAACGTGCGCTTGCAGCCCAGAAGGTCAAGCATATCCTCGGCTGCATCAAAAGAAGCATGGCCAGTAGGTCAAGGGAGGGGATTCTGCCACTCTACTCTGCTCTGGTGATACCCCATTACCCCAGTTGGTGTCCTGCATCCAGCTCTGGAGCTGTCAGCACAGGCAAGACACGGACCTGTTGGAGTGGGGCCAGAGAAGGCCACAGAAATGATCTGAGGGATGGAACGGCTCTGCTGTAAGGACAGGCTGAGAGAATTGGGGGTGTTCAGCCTGGAGAAGGGGAGGCTCTGGGGACATCTTGTTGCAGCTTTCAGTAGTTAAAGAAAGATGGGGATAAACTTTTTAACAAGGCCTGTTGTGGCAGGACAAGTAATGGCTTTAAACTGAAAGAGGGTAGATTGAAAATAGATGTAAGGAAGAAATTTTTGACAATGAGGGTGGTGAAACCCTGGCCCAGGTTGCCCGGAGAGGTGGTAGATGCCCCATCCCTGGAAACATTCAGGTTCAGGCTGGACAAGGCTCTGAGCAAACTGATCTAGTCAAAGATGTCCCTGCTCACTGCAGGGCGGGTTGGACTAGATGACCTTTAAAAGTCCCTTACAACCCAAGATTCTATGATTCTATGACCCTGTTAATTCAAGCTGTCTCATTCATAGCTAACTGGAGACTTGTCAGAGCTCTCAGATTTCATGAACTTAAACCTCTACCTCTCTTACCTAGCCAGGACACTGGAAAATGCATGCTGTCTCTGATCCTGTTTAGGGAAAAATCCATAAAGTCCAGCTGGTGATTCCAGACAGTGCCACTGGTTTGCCTTTTGCAATATCGCTTCCCCAAAGGCTGACTAACTGACTTACATGCCTTCACCTGATTGATCATCAGGTCAGCAACAGGAATCAGGGACAGCCAAATTCCAAATGACAATGACTAATATGTTGGACACTATGACTGTGGTGATCATGAGCACTAATTCAAGAACAAGTACCAAAGTTAGTATAGACATAATCACAGCAACTTCAGAAACTAAAAGAAAATGAAAGGAAAGCTGTTTTGATCTGGACCTCTAATGTGTGCAATATCTCATACATAGCAAATTTTTTTATGAATCTCTATCTTTGTGCAGTATCTGAAAGTCATTGTTCTTGTTACTCCTGAGATTTATTAATGTACTGTTCTGAACAAGCAGAGGCAATGCTGAGGATCCTGACATGATCGAAAGCATCTTGAAAACTCACAATTTCTTTTGTACTTACTGCTGATTAATTTTTACCTTAACAAGTAAATTAAAAGTAACTTGCCATTTCCACTACCTGAATATGAAGCCAAAGTAATGATAAACAACAGAAATTTCAAGTCACTTTAATGGCATTTGATGTCAGTGTCATTAGACTCATGATTCAGTTTCAGGTTGCAAGGGACCTTAGGTGGTTTCAAGTCCAACCTCTTGCTTGAAACAGCATGAGCTATGAGATCAGATTGATGAGATAACAATTTCCTGCTTTATTC
>NW_010528203.1:63590-67204 GCF_000687285.1 Phaethon lepturus
GTCCTCTCATTGAACAAAACTTTCAAGGACAAAGACGGGGTAAATCAGGCCAGTAAACTAAACACTAAGAAACGTCCCAAAGCCTGCAATTAGTGGTTAGCCTTCACAAAGACATGTTGCGTAATATATTTAAACACCGAAAGAAAAAAAAAAAAAAGTAAAAAAAAAAGTAAAAAAAGATACTAAAGCTCCAGGGCATAAGGGGCTATTTTAGAATCACTGTAGAAGAAAAAGAGATGCCATCTGGAGGCAGTATTTATTCAGGACTCACTGAACCATCTCTTTCTGTTTTGTATGTACACACCTACGTAAGTCTTCAATATTCTTGTCCCATGTGGAGCAAGTTAGCCCAAATCTTGTCTTGGATAGATTCCCCATGTAACTCTTGCCATTGCCACGATAACAATCTGAATAAGAACGTTGAGACAAAAAGAAATGGAGGGTGATTGTGCAACATTGAAAAGAAAACTCTTCCTTTCCACCAGTAATCCAAGTGGTTAAAGTCAAGTGTTATATTTAGCAAACACGATACAATATAAATCAGACAACCGTATAAATCAAATCATAAAGAAAATGGGAGAAAGTTTTCAAATTTAGATACATAATCTCCTGCTTGAGGCCTTCATTCTCAACACAGTAGCATTTTAAATTTTCTTTGACTTAGATAAACTGGGAAAATTTATTTCATAAATAGTTAGTTTATGGTTAATTTAGAAGGGTCACACAGAATATTCTAAAAGTTGTCAGGAGCTGTTTTATACAGAGCAAAACAAAAATGCCCCCTTAGTACTCCGTTCTCAACAAACAGGCACTCAAGCCTATTTGAAACAACTTACCTTTGCATAGATTCTGGATACTGGCAACAGTATATAATTCTAGATTTAAGTTCTACTTTGGCAAAATAAAAAAATTGACATGACTTTAATTTTCATGTAATTCAAAAACTTGCCTGTTCACTCCAGCAGAAGTCATGTTTAATTCATAAGCTTTTATCACAAGCCTTTCTGAGACTGTTCAAGAGGATTGTTTAAACTGATCACTACTGTAAAGACTTTTTGTATAAAACATTTTATTTCATAATCATTTTTACTTATTGATAATTGATACTTCACAGAAAACACAGAATGAAAGTCAAAGTTTAATCCGTGCTCTAACAGAACTGCAACTGCAACTCTTTCAAATTTTAAGAGAAAAAATAGCTAAAATTTAAAGATGGAGATCTTAATACAGCCTGATGTAGGGTTGTAGGTCTGAGGTCTAAACCTCAGTTTATGCTATGATCAACATCAGTTCTCATGGACAAAACAACATTTGCCCGAAGACTCACAGGGGACTTAACAGGCAGAGGTAACAACTTGAAGCTAAGAGGTTATATGGGAAGTCCCACATGTATTTTTTAGCTCAACATCTTTTAGTCAAGGGGGTATACGAAAAAAAAAGAAATAAAAAGATCACATTTGGTGGTCTCATTGAAATTATAAAAAGAATGTGAACCAAGGAAGTAATCTCAGCTCTGGAAAAAGGCTTTTCCAATTAAGAAAGGTAAGACAGTGGAGCAGATCTTCAGCTAATATAAAATGGCACACATATTCACCTTGTCTAAAATCAGGTACAAAAGAAATCTTTGCTGCAGTTTTTCCCTGCTGGAACTGAAACATGAACTGAGAAATGAATCTCATTTCAACCATGATGAATCCCAAGTATGCAAATAAAGCCGAAGTGGAACTACGCAGGTGTAATGCAGATGTACTGAGACCAGCTTCTCTGGTTTTCAAGCCTGCCTATCTGCTGTTTGGAACAAGACAGCATTCACTTAAAATCACATTATCGCCCTTCCTTCTGTTACCTTGTTCATTTGATACATCACACTTCGGAATCTGGGAGCAATAACCAATCCGGATGTTTGGGTCAGTGGTAAAACACCAGGGTGATTCAGATCCGTCTGGATTTCGGCAGTAGTTCTCCCTTAAATCCCTATAAAAAGAAATATGTTAGCTCACAGCAGGGATAACCTAAAACCATTGATGCATTCTATTGCTTTTTATTATGAATTAGCAGTAATATAGGCTCCTTAAGTTCTGTACATTCCTGATCAGTGTCAAGTGCAGGGAGATGAGGAGCCAGTAAGAATAAAGTGTCCAGAAAAATATAATAATTGTAATAAGAATATGGTTATGGAAATTCATTTTCAGTGCACTATGTTTTGACTGGATATAAGATTTCATTTGAAGATTAACAATATTTTCAATGTAGTTTATTTTTGTTCAGGAAACTAAATCAAAATTTGCATGCAAGCTGACATTGGGTACACCTGCAATCCATTACAAGTGCTTTAAAATACAAACATTACCAAAGTGCTTAAAATTCCCTGCACTTTGTATGGTTTTGCTGAGTTTAAAGAAACAGTCCTGTAGACTGTCAGTGATTCACTTCACTTAAGAAACAGAATCTTGGAACATAAAAAAATATATGTTGAAATACTATACAGCTGTTACCTTTAAAGTAAAAGTTAGTCACAGGGGAACATCTTTAAATGTGTCTTGCAGCTTGCATGGAATAGTCAAACCTCTTAAATGTAAGTTTTATTTTCCCATCTCCTCACAGTTGTTGCCATGTTCTGTGTATCTCCCTATTTCACTGTTTTTCCGTCTGCAGCACTTACTGATAATAGACTATGGAAAGAAAGGGCCTAATACTGTAATTCTTACTCATGTGAGTTTTGAACAGTTGTACCAGCAGTTCTGTTGATTTTACTCAAGCTGTTGGCCTGAATAGCCACTATGCTCTCAAGCATTGGCTGAATAAGCAATCCTAATATTGTTAGCCCCTCTACACTGCTGGGGACACTGCTAAAACTGCACAAGGGCTTAATCCTGCAGCAGGGTTACATAGGCACAATGCAAATTGGTTTAATTTGTAGTTTGTCTGAGAAAATCCTGTGGGATCAGGCTCAAGCATTCACTTCCAGGTAAATTCAAGGTAGTCCTGAACCTGAGAGAAGAGGCTGAGGATCAGTCCTATTTTCCATTACAATAATGATTGTTACATTTTCAGTAGATATGTTACAATGCACAGTATTTGATCAATAAACTGAACAATAGTAGTGAAGAGATGAAGACTACAAATCTAACTGTTTTGCTCAAACAAGCTATTGTTAGAGAGATAATCTGAATTTAGACTTGAATCTTTTCTTTATTTGGAAAGATCTACACCATTAAATTCCAGCACAAGCCCAGACTGTTATTGAGCTATTAATAAAGATATTTAGTACAAACCACACTTTGGGTCCATGCTGGTCAGCTAGGTTTCCTCTCTGCTTAGTGAAAAAAAGGACTGAAAGACTATGATTAAGGTTAAGATTGACTGCCTAAAATAAGTAGATTATGCACATCCTGGGAGTTTATGAATTGTGCAGAAGGGTTATATGACCAGTAGTTCTTCAGGTAAAAGCAGTCCTATTTATGCAAGTGCATTCAGTAATGAGACAGAAAAAGGATTAAAAAGATGGAAAATAAAATAAGTGCTCTCAAATATTGTAATTGTCAAGTATTGCCAATGAGAGTACACTTAGGTAACGTTTAGGATGGCGTTAAATCCGGCTGGCGGCCAGTCAC